>NW_027397075.1:28509837-28602244 GCF_003265705.2 Callorhinus ursinus | reverse complement strand
CACATACCCTCCCCAATGTCTATCACCCAGCCACCCATCCCACCCACCCCCCACCACTCCAGCAACCCTCAGTTTGTTTCCTAAGATTAGGAATTCCTCATATCAGTGAGGTCATATGATACATGTCTTTCTCTGATTGACTTATTTCACTCAGCATAACACCCTCCAGTTCCATCCACGTCATTGCAAATGGCAAGATCTCATTCCTTTTGACGGCTGCATAATATTCCATTGTGTATATATACCACCTCTTCTTTATCCATTCATCTGTCGATGGACATCTTGGCTCTTTCCACAGTTTGGCTATTGTGGACATTGCTGCTATAAACATTGGGGTGCACGTACCCCTTCGGATCCCTACATTTGTATCTTTGGGGTAAATACCCAGTAGGGCAGTTGCTGGATCGTATGGTAGCTCTATTTTCAACTGTTTGAGGAACCTCCATACGGTTTTCCAGAGGGGTTGCACCAGCTTGCATTCCCACCAACAGTGTAGGAGGGTTCCCCTTTCTCCACATCCCGCCGACATCTGTCATTTCCTGACTTGTTAATTTTAGCCATTCTGACGGGTGTGAGGTGGTATCTCATTGAGGTTTTGATTTGGATTTCTCTGATGCAGAGCAATGTTGAGCACTTTTTCATGTGTCTGTTGGCCATTTGGATGTCTTCTTTGGAAAAATGTCTGTTCATGTCTTCTGCCCATTTCTTGATTGGATTATTTGTTCTTTGGATGTTGAGTTTGATAAGTTCTTTATAGATTTTGGATACTAGCCCTTTATCTGATATGTCATTGGCAAATATTTTCTCCCATTCTGTCGGTTGTCTTTTGGTTTAGTGGACTGTTTCTTTTGCTCTGCAAAAGCTTTTTATCTTGATGAAATCCCAGGAGTTCATTTTTGCTCTGGCTTCCCTTGCCTTTGGCGATGTTTCTAGGAAGAAGTTGCTGTGGCTGAGGTCGAAGAGGTTGCTGCCTGTGTTCTCCTTTAGGATTTTGATGGACTCCTATCTCACATTTAGGTCTTTCAACCATTTGGAGTCTATTTTTGTGTGTGGTGTAAGGAAATGGTCCAGTTTCATTCTTCTGCATGGGGCTGTCCAATTTTCCCAACACCATTGGTTGAAGAGACTGTCTTTCTTCCATTGGACATTCTTTCCTGCTTTGTCAAAGATCAGTTGACCATAGAGTTGAGGGTCCATTTCTGGGCTCTCGATTCTGTTCCATTGATCTATGTGTCTGTTTTTGTGCCAGTACCATACTGTCTTGATGATGACAGCTTTGTAATAGAGCTGGAAGTCCGGAATTGTGATGCCGCCAGCTTTGCTTTTCTTTTTCAATATTCCTCTGGCTATTCGGGGTCTCTTCTGGTTCCATACAAATTTTTGGATTATTTGTTCCATTTCTTTGAAAAAGGTGGATGGTATTTTGATGGGGATTGCATTGACTGTGTAGATTGCTCTAGGTAGCACTGACATCTTCACAATGTGTGTTCTTCCAATCCATGAGCATGGAACGTTTTTCCATTTCTTTGTGTCTTCTTCAATTTCTTTCATGAGTATTTTATAGTTTTCTGAGTACAGATCCTTTGCCTCTTTGGTTAGATTTATTCCTAGGTATCTTATGGTTTTGGGTGCAATTGTAAATGGGATCGACTCCTTGATTTGTCTCTCTTCTGTCTTGTAGTTGGTGTATAGGAATGCCACTGATTTCTGTGCATTGATTTTATATCCTGCCACTTACTGAATTCCTGTATGAATTCTAGCAGTTTTGGGGTGGAGTCTTTCGGGTTTTCCACATACGGTATCATATCATCTGCAAAGAGTGAGAGTTTGACTTCCTCTTTGCCGATTTGGATGCCTTTCATTTCTTTTTGTTATCTGATTGCTGTGACTAGGACTTCTAATACTATGTTGAATAGCAGTGGTAAGAGTGGACATCCCTGCCGCGTTCCTGACCTTAGGGGAGGAGCTCTCAGTTTTTCCCCATGGAGAATGATATTCGCTGTAGGTTTTTCATAGATGGCTTTTATGATATTGAGGTATGTACCCTCTATCCCTATACTCTGAAGAGTTTTGATCAAGAAAGGATGCTGTACTTTGTCAAATGCTTTTTCTGCATCTTTTGAGAGGATCATATGACTCTTGTTCTTTCTTTTGTTAATGTATTGTATCACGTTGATTGATTTGCGGATGTTGAACCAGCCTTGCAGCCTAGGGATGAATCCCACTTGGTCATGGTGAATAATCCTTTTAATGTACTGTGGGATCCTATTGGCTAGTATTTTGGTGAGAATGTTTGCATCCATGTTCATCAAGGATATTGGTCTGTAATTCTCCTTTTGGATGGGCTCTTTGTCTGGTTTTGGGGTCAAGGTAATGGTGGCCTCATAAAATGAGTTTGGAAGTTTTCCTTCCATTTCTATTTTTTGGAACAGTTTCAGGAGAATAGGTATTAATTCTTCTTTAAATGTCTGGTAGAATTCCCCTGGAAGCCATCTGGCCCCAGCCTTTTGTTTCTTGGGAGATTTTTGATGACTGCTTCAATTTCCTTAGTGGTTATAGGTCTGTTCAGGTTTTCTATTTCTTCCTGGTTCAATTTTGGTAGTTGATACATCTCTAGGAATGCACCCATTTCTTCCAGGTTATCTAATTTGCTGGCATAGAGTTGCTCATAATATGTTCTTATAATTGTTTGTATTTCTTTGGTGTTGGTTGTGATCTCTCCTCTTTCATTCATGATTTTGTTGATTTGGGTCCTTTCTCTTTTCTTTTTGATAAGTCTGGCCACGGGTTTATCAATCTTGTGAATTCTTTCAAAGAACCAGCTCCTAGTTTCGTTGATCTGTTCTACTGTTCTTTTGGTTTGTATTTCATTGATTTCTGCTCTGATCTTTATTATTTCTCTTCTCCTGCTGGGTTTAGGCTTTATTTGTTGTTCTTTCTCCAGCTCCTTTAGGTGTAGGGTCAGGTTGTGTATTTGAGACCCTCTTGTTTCTTGAGAAAGGCTTGTATTGCTATATACTTTCCTCTCAGGACTGCCTTTGCTGCATCCCAAAGATTTTGAACAGTTGTGTTTTCATTTTCATTGGTTTCCATTAATTTTTTAATTCTTCTTTAATTTCCTGGTTGACCCATTCATTCTTTAGTAGGATGCTTTTAGCCTCCATGTATTTGAGTTCTTTCTGACTTTCCTCTTGTATTGAGTTCTAGTTTCAAAGCATTGTGGTCTGAAAATATGCAGGAATAATCCCAATCTTTTGGTACCGGTTGAGACCTGATTTGGGACCTAGGATGTGATCAATTCTGGAGAATGTTTGATGGGCACTAGAGAAGAATGTGTATTCCGTTGCTTTGGGATGGAATGTTCTGAATATGTCTGTGAAGTCCATTTGGTCCAGTGTGTCATTTAAAGTCTTTATTTCCTTGTTGATCTTGTGCTTAGTAGATCTGTTCATTTCAGTGAGGGGCGTGTTAAAGTCCCCCACTATTATTGTATTGTTGTCAATGTGTTTCTTTGCTTTTGTTATTAATTGTCTTATATAATTGGCTGCTCCCACGTTAGGGGCATAGATCAGAAAGGAACACAGACAATATACAGTCACAGTCACCTTACAGGCAATACAATGGCACTAAATTCATACCTTTCAATAGTTACCCTGAATGTAAATGGGCTCAATGCCCCAATCAAAAGACACAGGCTATCAGATTGGATTAAAAAATAAGACCCATCAATATGCTGTCTGCAAGAGACTCATTTTAGACCCAAAGACACCCCCAGATTGAAAGTGAGGGGGTGGAAAACCATTCACTATGCTAATGGACACCAAAAGAAAGCTGGGGTGGCAATCCTTATATCAGACAAATTAGATTTATAAACAAAGACTGTAATAAGAGATGAAGAAGGACACTATATCCTACTTAAAGGGTCTATCCAACAAGAAGATCTAAGAGTTGTAAATATCTATGCCCCTAACATGGGAGCAGCCAATTATATGGATTTTTATTTTTTTAAAAGATTTTTATTTTTAAGTAATCTCTACATGTACTGTGAGGTTTGAACTCACATCCCCGAGATCAAGAGTCACACACTCTACTGACTGAGCCAGCAAGGTGCCCCTGAATTTTATTTTAGCTGGGTTTCCAGGATTACTAGAAGCTCTTAAAAAATACATCCTGAAACATTATAGCAATACTACCATATATAGTATATCTACAACTGTAGTAGCACAGAGCACATTGATTAAAAGCTAGAATTCTGGAGCCAGACTATATGACTTTGAATACTGGCTTCATCAGTTATTAGCTATGTGCTGTTGTACAAATTATTTAACCTATATGTGAATTTTCTCATTTTCAGTATATAGAAAATAGTGCATATTAATAAGGAAGGGTTAAATGAGAGTACAGTAAGTGTTAAGAAATTATAAACATGAGAAATTATATAGAATACAACTGTAGCTATCCAGGAATGGGTCTTTTTGATAGGTAAGTTTTCTTGGCTTATACCATTAAGAGTATTTAATCATTTTATATAAAGGTCTTTAAAATTGATTACGTCTTTCTTTTCATTTTTCTTAAATGTACTTTAATATCATAAATGTAATTTAAATTTTATTGAGAAGTATAGTGTAGGCGAATACCATGGGCTTTGGAGCCAGAGTACCCGGGTTTAACTGCTTTTATGACTATTAGTTGTGACTGTTTTTTAAATCATTGATTCAAGTTTATAATTTTGAAGATAATTTATTATTCAGGAGTATAAATATTACTGTGCTTAAGTATTTTTCCCCTTGCTAAATGGTCCCAAAAGTCCATGTATTTTTAATTTTTATATACAGGTTTTCTCTTTTCCCCTCTTATTTTTAGCTGTCGCTTCTCATTTCTTCTGTACCAGCAGCAGTTCTATAGCAGCAATTTTCCTCTCCTCTAATGATGTATTTCTAATCTCCTGTGGTCTTGGAAACTGACAACTGAGCTTATTTGAACTGTATATTTTGTTAAAAATGAATTCCAAATGAATGCCCATAGGGTTTTCTTCCCAGTTACATACTCCTCCTAGTAAGTTTTATTGCATGGACTTTGGAACATTTCTTTTAACTGTGAAGAAACCTATTTTGCTTGATTGTTCTCTCTGTTGTGTCCAAAGAAATTGCATTTAATGTATAAATGATTTCCTGATAAATAACTAATAATAGAATAGTCATCTTTACCCTTGTTAATGTATACGTTCGTTACTTGTGTGGAAAATTAAATTAACTCCTAACACAATAAACTAGACTTCTCAATTGAGTAATTTAGTGATTTATTTAATATTTCTGGTCTTTTTCCACTACAATTATATAGAAGTTGTAGTAAGGAAGCATTACAGAGTGTATAGATTTAAAGGGATAGGATATAATTAGTATAGAGCAGACTTTCAAACATCTTTTGTCTGAATCTGTAATAAAGTATAGTTTATGCTACGATCTAGTACTCACATGTGTAACGTGATATGAATGTGTATATATCCATATGTGCATATTAATATACATTATATTTTATATATTACAGATTTTAACATTAATTTTTTGAACGTTCACAAAGCAGTATTTACCATTTCTATGTGTAATGAACTGTATTTTCTATTATCTTCCATTCTTTTTTATTCTACTTATGACTTACTCATTGATTTTATGTTCTCTGATTGATTTGACATTCATTTGGAAACATTGAACTAGGAGAAAGTGATTAAACTTCTTTCCCATCAAATCTTCAAGAATATCAATCACTGTCTCTGCTGGATTTTTTATGTGTTATACAGTAGATAATCTCAATATTTCTAGGTTATTCTTGGCAAGTAGTGATTGAAGTGATTCCATGGAAATGAAATGTTTTTTAAATGGAAAAAAACTTTTGTAAATCAAATATTTGAAGAATTTGGGGTACATTTTCTTCTTTGTAGTCATGGAGAAGGAATTAAAGACCATAGAGTAGAATATGAGTAGTCAGTTTGTTTTGTTTTTTTAGAAAGCAATTCAATTGAATATATATTCAACTTGATGACTGAATTGAAGAATTGCCTATTTTATATATAGAAATTGCTTATTTTTTTAAAGATGCAAAAAATGTAAAACTACTTTTGTAGGGCTATACATGTGGTAGAACTTTTTGGAAGTGATTTTTAAGGGATGCTGTTTCAACTGGAAGTGCTATTAGATTTTAAGTAGGTTTTCTTTATTATTATTTGGGGACTGCATAATTGAAAAATCTTTTTATACCTAATGAGAGATTATTTTAACTAGAGTACAATGAATCGTGAATCTTTCAGGTTCTAATAAAGTTGCGCTATCTGAACACTTAATCCCCTTCTTGCATATCCTGAAACATTTAACTAGTACATTGTGACCCCTGCTGTTGTGAGAATTGCCAAATAACTGAAAAAAAATATGTAATTGAGGAAGATTGTGTGATTTGAATTATTATTAAAGGCAGAGGAGAAGTTTTGTTGTAATTCAGCTTTTTTGCTATGTGAGGCTCTAAGTGAAAGGTAATTCAGTAGAACCAAAAATTATTTCATTTAGGTATTTTGAATTTAGCTTTTTCTTTGACATTAGGGATGCATAAAGAGATTAATTCAGAATTTTTGAAATCATTACTTAAAATTTTCTTTCTGCACTTACCCTGAAATTTGTTTGAATAGTTTTGATCTTTTCCTAGGCACTGAGAAGGAAGGCATTAAGTCCCAAAATGTTTCAGAAATTTTATTTGTATCCATGAGAAATCTTGTATCTAAATATTCCTTTATTTTGCTTTTCTTAAATACCACCAAAATTACTCAATTCTTACTTCATTTTTGATATGTTACTTTCCTAAGATTTCATAAGAATCCTAAACTTACCTCTGCCTGTTAGTTCAGTATCAATTATAAATCTTTTCAGTTCTATTTATCCCCACACTTGACACATAATTTCTTATGCCTACTAACTTTGTTACCATCTGGGAGACCTATCATAGCCAATGGTTTCAGCAAATGTAATTATATGAAAATTGAATTGGACCTAAAAAGTTTGGCTTTATTTATCCAATTGTTAGTTTAGTCAGGTTTTTTATGATACTGAATTAATGTTTTTAAGTGTTTAAAGATTTTTTTTGGCTCATCTAAGAATCAAATCATTAAAAAAAAATTCCCTGACATAAATCCTTAAGCCATTTGGCTTTGATGTGTCTCAAGAGTGCTTCCTTATTATGTCAGAATATCCTGGGTTGGGAGATGACAAGGAAATTCTTTGTCATAGTGTGTTCTTCGGTTTCCTGGAAAATGCACTGATAATGTTTCAAAAATAACTTGAAAACTAAATTTTCTTAGCTTTTTGTCTGATGCACCAGGCAAATGTTCTTGCACCCCTCAGTTGCTTTGGCTTGGATGTTTCTAAGCTAGTTTTGTTTGATGTGCTTGGAGATGATGTTAGTACAGAAGCAAGCATAAATTCACAACCAAAGTGTATTCTTTGGAAGAGCCTAGATCATAATGACATAGTTCGTGCATGAAGCTTAAACATCACGTAATGGCAGGGACAGTGTATTACAGGATGCATAATCAATAATTTTTTAAAAAACCACCCGATTTCACTGGTGAACTCTTTTGAACAATTTTGAGTTTATTTACAGTATTCTTTCTCCTGTGTGAATGATACTGATATGAATTTTAAATTGAGTAATGTTCTGAGTTTTCATGTCAGCTTTTCAGTTTTTCAGTTTATTTTCAAAGGAATTTAAATTCAAGGGAACAAACCTTATAAAATTTGCAGGTCTTATCTTACATATATGAATTTTTGCAGTGTTAAAACAAAAATGGAATAGGCACAGCCAGCCTAATGGTTAAACAGATTAGATAGCTACCTGTAAATTATAGGTAATCACCACTTTCCACAATTTCTCCACTATTTTGTAAGTTTTCTTTGTTTATTAGGAGACTGTAGGAATTCAATGGTTAGAGCATCGGTTTTCAAACTTTTGGTCTTAGGACCCCTTTAACACTCTTGAAATTTATCAAGGAACCCCAAGGAGCTTTTTGTTTATGAGGGGTTATATCTATGGATATTTATTGTATTCATGATTAAAATTGAGAAAAATTTTAAATATTCATTTTAAAATAACAAACCTGCTACATGTTAACATAAATATTTTATGAAAAACAACTCTTTCCAAAACAAAAAATTAGTGACAATTAGTGATTTACCTTTTGCAAATTTCTTTAAAGTAGGCTTAATAGACACCACCTGGCTCTCCTAGCACCCTCAACAATCTGTTGTGACAGTATATTTTGTATATGTCTTATGTAGCCTCTTAAAGGAGAATAAGAATTTTAAAAAAGAAAGTAATATATTAATATTATTATAAAAATGGTGTGACTTTGTGTATCCCCGTTAGGGGTCCTTAGACTACACTTTTGAAATCAGTGAATTAGAGCATTCCTTTAAAGCTTTTAATTCCTATTAAATGCAAACACTCCTGACTGTAATAATATACCAGGAGTCTCAAATTAGCAGCTTAAATCCAGCTAGAAGGCATGTTTGGTTTACCAAAATACAGTTGCTTAATTTTATATTGGATTCCTAGGTATGACCTAAACTCTCCCATTCCCTAGGATAAACCTTATTTTCTCTTAGACATTTAATTATATTTCCTGTCTTGCCTTTTAGACATCTTGAGTGTTCAACCACTCACATCTTAGAATCAATTTTATCAATTTCTTTGGCACTTTCTGAAGGAGGATGGGGGATGTGTGACATGGTGTAGGAGGATGGAGATGGAAGACCCTGAGCACAGAGGGACAACAGCATGCAGTATAGTCTGGATAATGCACCAATACTAGACTTCTCATGCTGCCCAGCAATCATACTACATCTTCTTTATCTGGTCATTCTCCCACTCTCCTAAGTGAGAATTTCATTCCTATACCTTCTCATAAATCTAACACCTCATCCTCATCCTCGGATCATTACCTTGTTTTGCATCCTATTTCACTGAGAAAGTAGAAGCAGTCAGAACTTCCATGAGTTCCTATTGCCACACTTAACCCCTACTACCTCTGTCTGTGTACTTTGCTTCCCTCGCATTATTCTGGATGAACTTGCTCCTGCTCTTCCCATAGGTCAACATTCCCTCTCCATCCCATTCCCTGTCACCTACTTAAGGTTCTTGCTGCAGCAGTTTTCCTCTCCTGCATTAATTTTTCCCTCTCTAGAAGATCATTCCATCAACATACAAATATGCTGTTATTTCTTCCATCTTAATAAAGATTCTTCTTGACTCTCACGTCACTCTTTTACCTTCCAATTATTATCCCATTTCTTTTCTTCACGTTGTTACAGAATGCCTCAGGAATTATGGTCATTTCCTGCCTCCCAGTTTCTCTCTTCCTTTTTGCATACATTCATATCCTTTCTTATCTGCTCTCTGTTCTTTGTGCCCCACCCCTCTTTCTCCTCTTTTCTGTCTCCCCTCTCTCAATTCTCCTCCTCACTGTTCTACACTCTTCTTAACCTTTTCCAGTTAGGCTTTCACATATATGCCCCATCACAATACTCTGGTCAAGTTCCAATGCTAAATCCAGTGGTCAGTTCCCAGAATTCATAGTACTCAACCTATGAACAGCACTTGATACAGTTTCTCTCCTCATCTTTTTTCGTTGATTTTCCAGGACACAATACTCTTCTGGTTTTCTTCCTGAGTACCCAGTCCTTTTCAGTCTCCTTTTCTTTTGCCACCTTTTCTCCCCAGTCTCTAAGCATCAGAACACCTTCCAGGGCTTAGTCCTTAGAATTTTTCTCTATCTGTACTTACTCTCTTGGTTACTTCATCCATTCTATTTAAATACTCTGCCTATACTGATGACTCCAGAATATAAATAGAAAGATAACTTCAGCCTCTTCTCTGATTTCCTTATTCCAAACATTACCACTTGGATGCCTTATTAGTGTGTGAGATTTGATATGTTCAAAATTAAGCTTCTGTTACACTCCAGCCCCAATCCTTATGCTTTCACAGTCTTTTCTATCTCCATAAATGGCAATTTTCTCTTTCTAATTAATTGACCCAAACTGGGGAATTTCTCCTTGTTTTCTGTTTTTCCCTCCTACCCTGCATCCAATGTGTCTGTGCAGTCAGCTGTCTTCAAAATATAGCTGCTACCACCCTGCTCCTAGACACCATCTTCTCTTTCTTGGTTTAATACAGTGTCATCCTAACTGGTCTTTGCGCTTCTACCCTTGCCCCACATTCTCTTCTTAACACAGCACACAGAGCGATTGCATTAAAATTTGAGTCAAATCATGGCATTCCTCTGCTCAAAAATCTTTAATGATTTCCTATCTCAGAGGAAGAACCAAAGTCCTTATAATGGCCTACAAGTGTTTATATGTTCTCTCCTAGCTCCTTACTTCTGTAACTACATCTCCTAGCACTCTCTTTTTTGTTCTTTCTACTGAAAGCACATTAGCCTCCTTGCTAATCCTTGACCCCAATAGTGACACTCCTACCCCAGGACTTCTGTACTGCCTGTTCCTTCTGACTAGCATGTCTTTCCTAATTTTTTGCATGGTCCATTCCCTCATGAAAGGGCTTTGCTCTCAGGTTATCCTATTTAAAATTTCATCCTTCAGCTTCTGATGCTCTCTTTTTCCTTTTTCCTTGTATTTTTCTCCAAAGCAGTTACTCACCACATGATCTATCTTTCATGTAATTATTTTGTTTATTGTCTTCACCATACACCATCACCACCATTCCCAGCAGGCCCCAAAGACTATAAGCTCCATGAAAATGTGGATTTGTATCACTCTTACTCACTCCTATATTTCCAGTACCTACAACAATGCCTAGCACATTGTAGGTTCTCAATAAATATTTGGTAGGTGGTTGGATGGATTAACGTATGAAAGGAATGAACATTTAAAGAGCTGAGCTTGAGTCTTCTTCCTTCCCTTCACTCCTTATTGGTTAAGTGACATTAGGCAAGTCAATAGATCTGAGTCTTTTGTTTAGAAAATCCATCTCACAGGATTGTTGTGGGAATCTGAGAAGAGAATTGGTATCTACTTCTGTCATAACTAGAAAGCCTTCTACAAATGTTAGTTTCGAAAAGGAGGAAGAAAAGGGAAGGTTTGAGGGGCTAATGGTTGCTAAATGAAAAAAATAAGGATCACGGAAAAGGTCTGTTACATCATAGTTTTGACTGTGCCTGGTTATAGGGATTTGTTTTAAACCTTGAAATAGTACTTTAATTTCGATTACATGATACAGATTTCTTTAATGAATTGTGTAATTCAAGACAGGTATCTTCTAGTACAGTGATAACTCAAAGAGTGGTTCAGCGACCAATGCACATTTATACACTGTTTTTTACTGGTCTGTAACAAGTAAATCTAGAAATCAAGAGTAAGTGTTTAGACAACTTATAGCAACTTAAATAATATTATGTCTGCGGAATGTAATATTTTTTAACTTCTATTTTGCATATATTGTGCCTAATTTTATTTTTATTATACTTTATAAAAGTATTGATCTTTGATACATGGGAGGAAAAATAAAAACTTGACCCTCCACCACGGATAATTTGAGAAGCACTATTCAAATAGGTGAAAAGACAGGTTTGATCTTAGATTAGCATACTGTTCTTTTAGGGTATTAAAAAATCCATACATGCACCCCTATGTTTATAGCAGCATTATTTACAATAGCCATGTTATGGAAGCATACACACACACACACACACACACACACACACACACACACACGTATACACACAATGGAGTATTATTCAGCCATAAAAAAGAATGAGATCTTGCCATTTGCAACAACATGAATAGAACTAGAAAGTATAATCCTAAGCAAAATAATTCAGAGAAAGCAAATACCATATGATGTCACTTATATGTGGAATTTAAGAAACAAAACACACAAAAGGGAAAACATAAAGAGACACATCAAGAAACAGACTCTTAACTATAGAGAATAAACTGATGGTTACCATAGGGAAGGGGTGGGAGGATAGGTAAAATAGGTGATGGGGATTAAGGAGCGCACTTGTCATGATGAGCACAGGGTGATGTATGGATGTGTTGAATCACTATATTGTACACCTGAAACTAATATAACACTGTTAATTAACTGGAATTAAAATAAAAACTTTTGAAAAACTCTGAAAAACAAAACAAACCCATCGAATAAAAAAACAAAAAAAAAACAAATGTTGAATCCTATGGATACTTGTTTAGTTCATTTATGAGCAGAGATGAGAATGTTTCCTAAAAAAACTGAGGAATTAGCAATGTTACCTAGAGATGTTGCTAGCTTTTCGATATTTATAATAATAATAATGGTCAATGATCAAACTCATATTCAATAAATATTCATCAGGTGCTTAACTTGTATTAGGCACTTTCACATGTAATTTATAAATTTATGTGCAAGTTAACTAAAAAAGGTCATTAGCCCAGACTTCTTTCTTCAAGTTGCCCTTTAATCACCAGAGACACCAGGTCACTGATACATGTATAGCACTGAATGTGACTAGTATGAAAGATTGGTCCATAATTTAAATTTTGATTCAGATTTCAATTTGTATAAATTTTTATTCTTCTGAATTTGAAAGTTGAGAAGCATGCTAATTTACATGGCTGGTTTGTGCTGCAACTAATTTTATTGGTTATGGCAGTAAAATTAGGATTCTGGAGATTCAGTAGCACATTGTCATGCCTATTTCACAATTCCACATGAATCATTTCAAAAAGACCTACATTTTAGTCAGAGTAATGTTAGACCATATTCTCTTCACTGGAAGATAAATTAGGGTTTCTAAGGTGTTCTAAATGGATATGAATGCTTCTACATTCTGTGAGGAGACCCAGAATAGTTTTGAGAGTAAAAATGGCACCTGATTCATCTTGATCTAGATTACATTAGGTAATCTGGGTTTCAGGGCATTTTCCAAGGCTGTAGAAAGATTTTATCAGCATGTAGCGAGTCAGACCAGGTCAAGAGTTAAGTGATAAATGTTTGATTTCTTCCGGTTGAGACAAGTCTGATTTCCCTTATTGTGGGCAGATCACCAGAGCAGATACTGTTGGACTGTAAACTTTGATCACTTAAAAATTAAGGGTTATTTCCTTTGACCATTCTGTCATATGTTCTTAAAAGAAAATTTAAAAAGTTCTGAACATCTTTGAAATTCCCTTATACTGTTAATTTATTTTTCATTATAATTAATATGACTTAATTTTTATTTTATCAAAAGCATCCTATAATTAAGAAATAAAATTTGGTAAATGGCCTTTTTTTGGCTTGTTTATTAAAAACTGTTTGGAAATTGTCAAAATAATATGTTTTCTAATTAGGAGGTGTTTTCCACTTTTTAAAAACTAGGTTGTCTTTATGACGGTTTAAGAAACTTAAAGTAGACTTTTAAAAATTTTTCATTTGGCCTGTTTATTACAAAACTGTTATGGAATTTCACACATCTGTTTCAGTATGCAGCTCCTCATAGACTACTGCACTGTTTCTCAATTTTAATAGGCCTCATTTATCCTATAAATAAACCTACATTCTCTTACCTGATCAAGTGAGCAAACAATAGGGGTCAGATGTGGCAAACACTTTAACAAAAAGCACATGTTTAGCCGTCAGGGTGAGGTAGAGTCATATCAAGATTGCTTGAAGTTATTAATGGCAGTAAAATTTATGCTTCCTCCTGTTTTCCCAATTAAATCAAGAAGCCTTTTTTCTTAGGATTCTTCTATCACCAGCTGGTTCCAATACTCTGTGTGTGAATTTTGCCTGGGGTGTCTCCATTTCTACATGGTAAAAGCTGACCAAAGCACATTAAGTCAGTGGCGTGGACCTATAGGCCAGAAAGCAGTCATTGTTAGGGGCTTTATTTTGGTCCCTATCTTTTGTACCATAAATGTGCACATTTTGTAGGGTGTATTATAAATAAATTGTTGTTGTATGCCCTGGATGTAATAAAAGACTACTACAGACAAGGTAATAATTGAAACATGTTGAAAATATTTGAAAAATAAACTACATGGCTAAATGTACAGTTGTACATACAGAAAACAAATAAAAATGCATCAAAAGTGTTGGATTTTAGAGTACTTACTTAGTAAATACCTCCTAATATGACTGAGCTATTGAGCTTAATGGTACATTTACAATTTCAGTTTCTTATAGTTTTTAAATTAAGTAATTGGACACAAAAGTCATCCATGAAACACTGTATCACAAAACTATTATACTTGTTTTCATACTGATCATTATAAAATTCTGCAATTTTCACCCTTCAGCTCATGAGTAAAAACTCTTGGTTTTTATCTATTCATCTCAAATCTTTACTATACTTGACTGTGAACAAATCTATTCTGAAATAGGCAACTATCCAGTATAGTTGCAATCTTAAAAATTGATCTCTCCAAATTCAAGTTTCAACTAAAGCTGTCTAATCATACTGGACATATAACTTATCTTCTCATGGGGCCTTTGTGACTTCAAAGGGAGTTTTCTACTTTGAATGAAGACATGGAGTGCAGAAGAGAATGAGAATCTGGCTAATAATGTGGCCCATAACTTGTGTTCTCACTCTGCTTTTACAAAGTGTTGGGCTGGTTCTACTGCAGAAGCGGAAATTTGGCTTTGAGTTCTGGTGTTCAAACTCATATTTCTGCTTGACTGAACTGTGAATGGAAAATCCCAAGTGTCTTACAAAATTAGTAACTAACTGGTGTTTTTACTAATCACTTCAGAGATGAAAAACCGAAGACATTTTAAAATTCAAAACCCATCAGCGTGCGTTTGCCCTTTAATTGGCAGAAAATCGATCATGAGAGCAGTCTGGAGAACTGTTTTTTTTTTTTTTTCTTCTCCTTCAGCTGCTCCAGCTGAACTACAGCTGCAGATTTTTTAAAAAAGGGGAAAAAAAAACCCTCTTGAATGTACTTTATAAGTGCAATAATTCCCACAAAATCAGTTACTGGAGTTAATGACCAGTTTGTTAAGGCATTAACTGCCCTCAGCTGGGAATGACCAATTTTGGGGGAATGGCTGCACAACTGCTAAGATAATTCAGTAACACTTTCAAATAATGATCCAGCTAATTAACGGTGAATTCCTGTGGAAATCCTATCGAAGTACTTATGACCTCTGCATTTAATAGCCAGTGAGTTCATCATGATTCATGTTTATTACCGTAAATACCAGAGGAATCATAATGACTAGGCCATTTTTTTCCACCCTGGCCTTATTACTTGAACAGATTTGACTAATCCACCTCTAGTCATTAAGGACCTAGTTCTCAAAATATTCAGTCTTTTCACTGCTCTGCTCAAAATTCATAGGGCCTTTGGTGCTATGCCAGCATACAGACTATTGGCAGCCTGTTTTTAGTTGGGAATAATTGATGTCTATAAGTCTTAAAGGAGTCCTTTTGAAATGCCTGCCATTTGTAGGATGTAGAGGAATCATAGCTGGTTAGCTGCAGTTTATGGTTCTTAGTCATGAATTCTTATGGGAAAATCATACCCTAAGGCCCCAAATTCATTTAGGATGTACAAGATTTTTTTGAGGTTTATTTTTAAGAACTCAGAAATCCTTTCTTCCAATGAATGAAGAAAATGATTAGTTTATAATGAAGGATAAGCTCTTAATTTTACTTGGACCATTTAATCTCTCTTAATGGCTGTTTATTGCTATGTGATCTGCAAATTAGCCTTTAAGTAATAATAAATGTTGACTGCCAGAAAGCTATTACTTTTTGTTTGGAGCTGTGTTTGAAGAGATGAATTTAGGTTATTTCCAGACATCTTCCCATTCCAGGTAGACACTTTTGTCCTAAAATACTTTGTCCTTTTGTTACAGCTCTCAAATATCTGCTAGATGCCATAAAGTTATAGGCTGTATTTTCATGAAGCACCTAATCATTTATATAATCATTAATGATTCAGTCAATAAGACACCTATGATTTATACTGTAATCTTCATTCATATATTGCAGTTCTTTAGAGGGGAAAGGAAATATGTGACTTGTAACCGTAAGATGTGAATTAGAATTGACAAGGTAATATGCGTAACAAGATCATTTATAGAATATTTACATCTTTTTCTGAATAAGAGGACAATGTCAGTTTCTATCTTTTTGAATTCCCTAAATAAATACAAAAAAAGAAGAAAGTCAATTTTATAGATATTTGTAAATTGATTGGATTCTAGGGAAACTTTACCCAGACAAAATCTAGAAGACATATCAACAACCTGTGTTATAGTGACCTCTGAGTACAATATTGTAGTCCCTCAGATGTCATCACCTCCCTTCACACTTTCCTTAAGAAAAAAAATATATCTCTGGTGTAATGTCAGTCATATTCCAGTTTCTTTTGTTCAGTTGTGCTTAGCCCAAACAAGGGGGGAAGCATGGGATATGCTACTTAAAGATAAGTAATGTACCTACTTGTGAAGTTTGTCTTCAGTGTTTTCAGACTTCTCTCTGTGTTCTTTCATCTTCTTGGTAGCTGATCACCTCTATAATTTCCTACTCTAGGGGTGAAATTAAGTTCCATTACAGATAGAGAAACATGGAAGAAAGAAGAGAGATTCACAGTGTGTTTGTGGTAGTGGTAGAGGGGGCACATGTACTAAATCTATACTTTGGTTATTTTCTCAAGGTTTATTTTTATTAAGGAATTTATAATAACCCTGTAAGAATGAGAGAATGATGAAGGGTTCTTATGAGATAGGGGTCACTGAGTGGAGCCTTGTAGTATGAGGTAACTCTCCTAAGTCCAAACTTTGGGAATAGTAGAGCTTTTTAGAAAGTGACTGAGTAGAATAGAAGGACAAGTGGCTCAGCCACAGGCTCAGAATATACCTCTGAACCCTGTCTGGCTCATCTTAGAAAAATCTCGGCTGCTTCTCAAAACTGCTTTTCTTCTAACTACAATCTAATCTTGAGACTAGAAAAACCCACCATATGTTTTAGGGGGACATGATAGTAGTGTTCTGTTGGTCAAATCAAAAAACATTCTTATTCAAAGAATAAGAAACTATATTTATTGAGTAGATTTATTATTGTGTCAGACTCAGTATTAATTGCTTTACCAGAATTCTCTTAACTAATCCTTATATAACAACCCTTTGAGTTAGGTACAGTTGTCCTATCAATTTCATTGATGAAGAAACTGAAGTGCACACACAAACACACACACACACACACACACACACAGAAAGAAACTGAAGCACAGAGTTTAAAAACACAGGCTATATAGCAAGTGGAAGAGTCACAAATTGAACCCCAGTGGTCTGCCTCTCCAGAGCCTGAGCTCTTAACCACAATGATATACTACCTATTAACCACTCTACGCACCTTTTAAGCTTCTAAGAGCACCTTGTTTTTCTCATAAAATCAAACACTACTTGATAGCAGTTCTTGTCCAATTTAGTGAAAGTGAGTTTCAGAACTGCTAAAGATCTAGTTCCCAAAACTGCTGGGGGGATAATGCAATTTGTCCCTGTCAGAAACTTCTTTCATCCTTTAGAATCTACTGTATCTGGGCACAGGTCCTCCAATAAATAACTGATTGTTGTTCAGCATTTCATCTTCTCTCTTCTGCTCTTCTGCCACCTTCCCCTCTTCCCCAAGACTCCCAGATCTAATAGAGTCATCCTAATTTTATCTCCTTCCTGTACTGTGTCACTAAGGAATGATGATACTCACTTACATTTACTTGGCATTATTGATTTCAACCTCTCTGCTGCCTCATGGAAGACTTAATAGGAAGTCCATGAGCAGGCTTTGTAGTTCACACCTAGATTTGAATCTCAGAATCACAGCGGTGTTTCCTTTGAAGGAATATCATGACTTGATGAATATCATTGCCTCATCTCCAAAAAGAAGAGAATACCTACCTCTTCATTTGCTAAAAGAATAAATGAGAAAATGTATGCTTACCATACAATAAGAACAGTATTGCTTTCTGCTTAGTCCTTTCTCTTTCCTCTTTTCTCAAAGAACTATGATTATAAAAAGAATGGCTGTCCACAGTCTTTCAGGACAGCCTGGGTCCCCTGCAGCTTCTGTTTCCTCATCCCTTTAGTTTTCAGCATGCTTTAGGGCATGATAATCATTTTAGGTAAAGATTATGGGGTAAACAAAAGATTATGGGAAACTGGGAAGATGTTCAGAGATTTTTTTTTTTTTTAAGAGGATCACAGATAGAGAAGAATTAGGAAGGTATGGAGAACTGCAAGGAGCTTCCATCTTTGGCCATGAGTATGAAGGGAAGACAAAAAGAAAGCACCCAAGAGCAGACTTAGGACTGGCTGCAGAATGAACCATTCTGCTTCTTGAAACTAGATATTTAGTGTTGCTGTGTAAAAATAAGTAATGTAAGTTATTGCTGAGATCTGTTTCTTTCATCTGTTTTTTAGAAATAACTATAATTTAAGGACTGTTCTCTAGACTTCCTATTCTATTGCATATCCTTTGAGTTACCCTTTGGAAGATATGTATATCTATCATCTATCTATCTATATATATATCTATATATATCTATAGAGATCTTATATATATGTATGTAAGGTAATATATATATATATAATCATTATATATACATTATCATTAGATCTAAAGGATCTTCCTTGTTACCTAGTTTATGGAGTATAGCTCTCTTAAACATGAATCTTTCTTTTCTCTCATCTTATGTGAACGATGCACCACCTTAGATTATTGCTTTTTAGACTCATTTTCATTGATACCAGCAATAGACTCTCCTCAAGCATGGAAGAGCTTCGTATTTCATTCCTAGTTCCACAGTGAATTTTAATTTGTTTGGTGATATACTTTGATGTTGAAGAATCTTTTTATTGGTTAATGATTTCTCTTTGTTTCTTTTACCATTTACTAAGTTGTATGCATTGAAATCCTACTTTTCAGTAAACCCACTACATAGAGAAAATATCTTCAAATAATATTTTGTTAAAAAGATAATATTTTGTAAAAATTAAGTAGGATTAGAACATGCCCACAGCTGAACAACATATAGAAAGAAACTAGAAACTAGCAGGGAAAGAGACTTGCCTTCAGAACATGAGAGTTTGCTGAAGGACCCTACATGAAAAGATTTAAAAGTATCTCAATCCCTGGAAAAAAAGCTAATACTATGAAGTATAATCTGACCAAACCCTAAGGGATACCCTCCTCCTTAGAGAATAGAGTTAGCATTTTTCACTTTTAATCTACATCTTATGAAAAGTTGTACAAAGATTTATTTTCCTATGGCAAATGTGTTTTATACTAGAAGAAGTATAAGTGAATGCCTTCAGCAGTGTAAAAAATGTGCTTTATTTTAATATCTATCAATCTTTTCTATTTAGATTGCTTAAATCCCAAAAACAAACTGTTGGAGTTGGGAGCACTGAGTTTGTCTCTACTTTTCTCTTTTTGGAGTAATTTCACAGTTTTTGCATTACATCTTCCTCCAAAAAAATTATTACCCCCAAATACTTTGTGTGTGTGTGTGTGTGTATTCTACAGTTAACTTGTGTTTCTCATTTACTAAGCTTCATCTTCAAATTAGGTATACTTTCTCCTATATTATTTTATCTTACCTTTTCATCTAAGCCTAGGGTCAATATCCTTAGAGCTTATCTCCTTCATTCAGTGTCTGTCTTCTCCATAGATTGTATAGTGAAGTTTTTCAAGTACTAGAAAAGGCCTGAAATTTACCTAAATGATTTGATGTGGACTCTTTATTCTGCAAATTTTCTATAAATTATAATAATATAGAGAAAAAGACATTAAATATCAGATAAAATAAGTAATCCCGTTACTTCACATATAAAATGTAGCTTCTTCATGCATTGTATTCCAAGTGGTTGAGTTAGTGAATTCACAGATTTTTAGTTAAATTTGAATGTTTACTAGTATGTTTTCATCTGATGAAAAATGGATTTTATTGTTTTTGTTTTATCCCAAGGAGTCATTTTTATGTTGATATTGAAAACCAAAGGCAATAGGCTTTAGCCAATTTTAAAAGATGCAAAAGTCCAGATTTTTAAAAAATCTATTTCAAATATATGTTTTATTCTATCATATGTCAGTATAGATCAGTCTTTTATACCCAATAGTAACATCTTACTTAGAAGGCCATTTCATCTTATGATATAAAAAATATTTGAGTGGCATCATAACATAACCTGGTGAAGATTTTAGAATCAGAGTTTAAATCCCTGCTCAACCACTTACAAGGCTGTGTAGCGAATATTTGTTCTTCTCTAAGCATTAGGTTCCTCATCTGAAACATAGGGATGATAATATATACTTGACCAATTGTTTTGAAGATTCACTTTGTTCTTCTTTACCACATGACATATTTTTTTATCTAACATATAAGATCTAGGAAAACAAAGAGCTAGAGATAAAGGGTCAGTATATTTTTTTACTTACTTGTGAAGAACCTCCTGTAACTCCTTAAAATACTTTTCTCAAATCTGGAGTTTTTAGAATTTAGTAATTTCTGTCTTTGAATAAATGTGCTATTTCTTCTGTTTTAGCCTCTAATTTTTTTATGTAACACTGCTCTTTTTTCCAGCTTTATTGAGATCTAATTGACAAAACTTTATGTAACTTTAAGGTATAAGATGTAATGATTTGATATATGTATATATTGCAAAATAATTACCACAATAAGGTTAGTTAACACATCCATCACCTCACACTGTTACTGTGTGTGTGTGTGTGTGTGTGGTGAGAATTTTTAAGGTTTACTCTCTTAGTAACTTTCAAATATACAATACAGGATTGTTAACTACAGTCATTATGCTGTTTAAATACTAAAAATAGAATCATTGAGCAGGTATTTTTTGGGAAACTTCCATGTGCTCTACTAAGCCTTGTAAGAATACCAGTTTGTATCCTCTAAGAATTTCTAACCATCTTAAAAGATATGCCTAATATTTGAAAAAATTCAATCAGAATCTAAAACAATTTTAAAAAACACTTAAGTATTTTAGTAATTTTATGGTATGGTAGACACAAGGATAAAGGTACTAAATTTATCCTCCATGTTAGAACATATTTAAAATCTTCAAACACTATTTATCAATTAAATTCACTTACCTGCTTGATTTTTTTAAACTCCAGATATCTTCAAAGTTTTCTCAGGATATTATTTTGAGTAAAACTTTTTAGTTAAACAACTTATCTAATTCTAGTTCTGTCACTGACTTGGAGATCATAAATAGGTCCTTACAATAAGACCTATCTAAGTGGAAGGATTGCATGATAGATGAGTCCCATTTTATTTTTCAGTCTATAATATATCATTTGCTTCTCTTTTCTCAGTTTCAAGGTGTGTAAGGCTAGGATCACCTGACCTCTGAAGTTCTGAGGCAGCCCTTAATGTTTTATAGTCATGTGTTTTTTAACGTTACAAATACTGTTGTACTTCTTTTTAAATCATTTAGATTATTTTCCAGTTTCTGATTCATAGGAATTAAATACACTTTTTCACTTACTATTTTGCATACATCATCACTGTCAAGAACTGTATTAATCACATATTTTGATGGAACAGTAAGAGTGGGGAGGCCAGTGACCCGATCTATTCTATAGTAGGCTATTGAAAATGATAAATTCTTTGGTTTGTGGTTAATTTTTTTTTCACAAACATACCTTGCAAAATACATGTTATCTCTTGGATATTAGTGATATTTCACAGACAGTATATTCCAAACTTTGGGATTGAAATAGGGAGCTCAAAATATTTCCTAAATTAGGATTAATCATTTGAAAGTTTTAATGTATTAATTTGAGTGTGTTATATCAAAAAAATTCATTATATCCATGTTTAATCATATCCTTGATTTCTTGTGCCCAGGTAATGAAAACTACAAACAAATAGCAATGTGTGTCCTTTACCATATAAGCATGGATGACCGCTTTAAATCAATGTTTGCATACACTGACTGTATACCACAGGTAAGTGGTTGAAGTTTTTTTTTTTAAGTATTAAAAAAAATAGGTATATATTGGCTAACTGAACACAATAATAATAAAAAAATAGGTATTTTTCACTTTTTTCTCTTGATTTGCCAGATACATTTTTCCTTAAAAAATTCCCTCTTAAAAATAATTTGAATTTGTGATAGAAAATTGGAAAGTACAGAGCAGTATAAAAAATGAAAATAACTTTCTGTTATCCCAGACCCAGAGATAACCATTTAATATTTTGGTACATTTCCTTCTACAGAGTTAAAAAAATAATATATTGAGATTAAATGTTATATGTAATCATATAGTACCTTATTTACTTAATAGATCATAGTGTATTCTCCCATTTCATTGAACAGTCTTACAAAATTATTTCTAATAGTTGTATAATATTCTATTACATAAATGTATCATAATTTAAAAATTGTTAAATTGTATGTCTAGTTTTTTCAGTTTATCACATAAAAATAGATGTAAGTAAACATATATAAACGAATGAAATAATGTGGAATAAATATCATAGTATGTAAATGTTTATCCACATCTCTGATTTTTTTCTTTAATTCATAAAAGTAGAATTACGAAGTCAAAAGGTATAAACACTTTTGTACTTGACATATTACCTTCTAAGAAGGCATGTTTGTATTTCCAACTAGCATTTCACTTTTTTCCTTTATTTCATTTTAATTCCAGAGTAGTTAATATAAAGTGTTATATCAGATGTACAATAATAATTCAACACTTCCATACATCACCCAGTGCTTATCACCACAAGTGCACTCCTTAATCCCTCTCACCTATTTCACCCATCCCCCCACCCACTTGCCCTCTGGTAGCCATCAGTTTCTCTCTTTGTCTTTGCTCATTTGTTTTGTTTCTTAAATTCCATGTATGAGTGAAATCATTGTCTTTCTCTTACTGAATTATTTCATTCAGCATTATACTCTCAAGCTCTATCCATGTCACTGCAAATGGCAAGATTTCATTCTTTTTGATGACTGATCACACACACACACACACACACACACACACACACACACACACACACACACACCCCTACACACCATATCTTCTTTATCCATTCATCTGTTGATGACACGTGGGCAGTTTCCTAGCATTTCACTTTTAGCAATATGGACTGATATCATTTCTCTAAAAATGGAGTGTCTGTTTTTTATTTGCATTCCATGAATATTGATAAGGTTGAACATTTTTTTGTATGTTTCTTATCCACATTATTTATAAACTATTCATGTCCTTTACCAATTTTTCCATTAGCATGTTAATATTTTTAGGATTAATAAATGAGATCTAGGGGCGCCTGGGTGGCTCAGTTGGTTAAGCAACTGCCTTCGGCTCAGATCATGATCTCAGGGTCCTGGGATCGAGCCCTGTATCGGGCTCCCTGCTCAGCCGGAAGCCTGCTTCTTCCTTTCCCACTTCCCCTCCTTGTGTTCCCTCTCTCGTTGTCTCTCTCTCTGTCAAATAAATAAATAAAATCTTTAAAAAATAAATAAATTAAATAAATGAGATCTAAATATGAAATATAACTATTTTAATTCTTTCTGATATTAAAACTATTTCCTAACTTTGCCCTTTCGTTTTATTTATGCTCAGTGATTTTAAATGCTTTGTGTTCTCAGATGGGAAAATGCTTTATCAAAATTCTTTTATCTTCACAGTACTGTTCTTAAGAAAGATTTTGCTATGACTCAGTTGCTTGATATATTTCATATGTTAGGTCTCTTTGTCTTGAAGGAGTTTAGTGATTTTTTTATATGCATTATGTTGTAAGGGTAGAGATTCTATACATATTAAACACATTTTATTCTTGGGGAATTTACATTCACGGAATCACTATTGTGCCATCAATCTTTATTAAACTGAGCTCCACTAATTTGAGTATCTGATGATTGGAATCCTGGTTGGGCTGGTTTTTAATATTACATTATTGTTTATAAAATGGTTTTCTAAAATAGAAAAAGCAAAATTGCAGGATATAGAGTAAACAATAAAAATAACATGTTAAGAAAACACTTTAGAGGCATATGCAAGGTTGGTTCAACATCTGCAAATTAATCAATGTGATACAATACATTAATAAAAGAAATAAAAAGAACCATATGATCCTCTCAATAGATGCAGAAAAAGCATTTGACAAAGTACAGCATCCTTTCTTGATCAAAACTCTTCAGAGTATGGGGATAGAGGGCACATCCCCCAATATCATAAAACCATCTATGAAAAACCTACAGCAAATATCATTCTCAATGGGGAAAAACTGAGAGCTTTCCCCCTAAGGTCAGGAACACGGCAGGGATGTCCACTATCACCACTGCTATTCAACATAGTACTAGAAGTCCTAGCCACAGCAATCAGACAACAAAAAGAAATAAAAGGCGTCCGAATCGGCAAAGAAGAAGTCAAACTCTCACTCTTTGCAGATGATATGATACTGTATGTGGAAAACCCAAAAGACTCCACCCCAAAACTCCTAGAACTCATACAGGAATTCAGTGAAGTTGCAGGATATAAAATCAATGCACAGAAATCAGTGGCATTTCTATACCAACAACAAGACAGAAGAAAGAGAAATTAAGGAGTTGATCCCATTTACAGTTGCACCCAAAACCATAAGATACCTAGGAATAAATCTAACCAAAGATGCAAAGAATCTGTACTCAGAAAACTATAAAATACTCATGAAAGAAATTGAGGAAGACGCAAAGAAATGGAAAAACGTTCCATGCTCATGGATTGGAAGAAAAACATTGTGAAGATGTCAATGCTACCCAGAGCAATCTACACATTCAATGCAATCCCCATCAAAATACCATCCACTTTTTTCAAAGAAATGGAACAAATAATCCTAAAATTTGTATGGAATCAGAAAAGACCCCGAATAGCCAGAGGAATGTTGAAAAAGCAAAGCAAAGCTGGCAGCATCACAATTCCGGACTTCAAGCTCTATTACAAAGCTGTAATCGTCGAGACAGTATGGTCCTGGCACAAAAACCGACACATAGATCAATGGAACAGAGGAAAGAGCCCAGAAATGGACCCTCAACTCTATGGTCAACTAATCTTCGACAAAGCAGGAGAGAATGTCCAATGGAAAAAAGACAGTCTCTTCAACAAATGATGTTGGGAAATTGGACAGCCCCATGCAGAAGAATGAAACGGGACCATTTCCTTACACCACACACAAAAATAGACTCCAAATGGTTGAAAGACCTAAATGTGAGACAGGAGTCCATCAAAATCCTAAAGGAGAATACAGGCAGCAACCTCTTCGACCTCATCCGTGGCAGCTTCTTCCTAGAAACATCGCCAAAGGCAAGGGAAGCAAGGGCAAAAATGAACTATTGGGACTTCATCAAGATAAGAAGCTTTTGCACAGCAAAGGAAACAGTCAGCAAAACCAAAAGACAACCGACAGAATGGGAGAAGATATTTGCCAATGACAGATCAGATAAAGGGCTAGTATCCAAAATCTATAAAGAACTTATGAAACTCAACACCCAAAGAACAAATGATCCAATCAAGAAATGGGCAGAAGACAGGAACAGACATTTTTCCAAAGAAGACATCCAAATGGCCAAAAGACACATGAAAAAGTACTCAGCATTGCTCGGCATCAGGGAAATCCAAATCAAAACTTCAATGAGATACCACCTCACACCCGTCAGAATGGCTAAAATTAACACGTCAGGAAATGACAGATGTTGTCGGGGATGTGGAGAAAGGGGAACCCTCCTACACTGTTGGTGGGAAGGCAAGCTGGTGCAGCCACTCTGGAAAACAGTATGGAGGTTCCTCAAAAAGTTGAAAATAGAGCTACCATGCAATCCAGCAATTGCACACTTGGGTATTTACCCCAAAGATACAAATGTAGTGATCTGAAGGGGTACGTGCATCCCAATGTTTATAGCAGCAATGTCCACAATAGCCAAACTATGGAAAGAGCCAAGATGTCCATCAACAGATGAATGGATAAAGAAGATGTGGTGTATATATACAATGGAATATTATGCAGCTATCAAAAAAAAAAACGAAATCTTGCCATTTGCAGTGACGTGGTTGGAACTAGAGGGTATTATGTTAAGCGAAATAAGTCAATCAGAAAAACAGGTATCATATGATCTCACTGATATGAGGAATTCTTAATCTCAGGAAACAAACAGGGTTGCTGGGGTGGTGGGGAGTGGGAGGGATGGGGTGCCTGGGTGATAGACATTGGGGAGGGTATGTGCTATGGTGAGCGCTGTGAATTGTGTAAGACTGATGAATCACAGACCTGTACCTCTGAAACAGATAATACATACATGTTAAAAAAAAAAAGATTGTAGCGGGGCGCCTGGGTGGCTCAGTTGGTTGGGCAACTGCCTTCGGCTCGGGTCATGATCCTGGAGTCCCAGGATCGAGTCCCTCATCGGGCTCCCTGCTCGGCACGGAGTCTACTTCTCCCTCTGACCCTCTTCTCTCTCGTGCTCTCTATCTCTCATTCTCTCTTTCTCAAATAAATAAATAAAATCTTTAAAAAATAAATAAAATAAATAAAAAAAAGAAGATTGTAGGAAGGGGAAAATGAAGGGGGGGGAATCAGAGCGGGAGACGAACTATGAGAGACTATGGACTCTGAGAAACAAACTGAGGGTTCTAGAGGGCAAGGAGGTTGCAGGAGGCGTTAGCCTGGTGATGGGTATTAAAGAGGGCACGTACTGAATGGAGCACTGACTGTTATACGCAAACAATGAATCATGGAACACTACATCAAAAACTAATGATGTAATGTATGGTGATTAACATAATAAAATAAATTTAAAAAAAGAAAACACTTTAGAGGAATATAAATAGTAAGTTACACTTACTAACGTAATTCCTCTTAAGACTCCTACTAGGCAATTCCTTGTTAGTCTAATGTGAGTTATTAAGTGTATATTACTTGAAAGATGATATGTAGTAAAAAAATAGACCATAATTTCTCTTTTTATTCCAATTGCCCATCTTTTATTCATTCCAAATTAGTGAGATGGTCCTAAGATTGAATTTACTATTCCAGAATTTTATACTTTATATACATGCAATTAAAAAACTGATAAACTCTCAAGGGTAATTTCTTAGCTTTTTATATCAAGAGGATGAACTAATTATGTTTATAGGAAATAGATATTCTTCAAAGAATATACAGCATATCTTATCTAACAAGACAAAGCTTCTTATAGAGATAACACATGTCAGACTATAGCCAATGCGAAGTGTAATCAAACTCTTTGTCAAACAAGTTTTCAATAAAAGAGTAGCCGTGTCAAAGGAAGATTACAGGTGATTTACTACAGTCTCACTCCATATGTTCCAAGGGTTTCTGCTTTGCAGTTTCAAAGGGTGTTCCTTTTCCAATCCCATTTAGTGTCAGAACTTCATTGACTACAGGATATGAATTGGAAAGCAGCCAAAAAAAAATAATATTCTTGTCTAGATTGACTGTTTTTATCCAGATTAGATTTTAAAGAAAATAACACTAAATAAAAAAGAAATATAAAATAAAAAGGAACAGAAAACTTATTTTGTTGAATCTTCAATTTGGAATTATCCCTTTTTAAATGTATAATTTCAAACATGAGACATAAAACTTTATTTTAAATAAAGAAGTGGAAATAAGAGCCTGTTTAGATTATTTCTGCCACATTATTATTGCAATTGAAAACTTTGTAGAAAATTCTCCCATACCTTTTCAAGAACAATATTTGTGCATGTTTTTTTGGCATAATTTTCTAACATAAAACATTTCTGCAATGGGAGATTTCAGAACATTAATGAACTATATTTCATGAACAAAATCTTCCAAAACTTATTTAGTAGTCAACATCCTTTATTATTTTTTTATAAAAATTCAACCCTTATAGGAATAGTGAGGTGATGTTACCAAATTACATCATAAACATCCTGAAGCTTTTTAGTATGAGGCCATATTTTGAAAAACGAAATGATACTCTTGAATACATTTGGTCCTAAAGTGCTATCCATCCTGTAACTTGTACTTCATAGGGCTCAGTTTTGACATATTTAGGGAAAAC
This sequence comes from Callorhinus ursinus, assembly GCF_003265705.2. Classification (NCBI taxonomy): domain Eukaryota; kingdom Metazoa; phylum Chordata; class Mammalia; order Carnivora; family Otariidae; genus Callorhinus; species Callorhinus ursinus. Next base: position 28,574,155 of record NW_027397075.1, on the reverse strand, counting down.
TTGACATGGCTTGATTGCCACTCAGTACCAAATTCATTATAGAGTAACAGAATCATGGAAAGGAAATCTGGGATTAAATTGCAATTTCCAAGCTTCCTTCCCAAGTTAAAAAGATACTCCTTTCAGAGATAGTGGCTACTCAAATTAATGACTTTAAAACTAGTAAAGCTTTAAACTATTTGTTGAGACACCTGGGTGGCTCAGTCAATAGGGTGTGTGACTCTTGATTTCAGGGTTGTGAATTCAAGCCCCACACTGGGTGTGGAGATTACTTAAAAATGAAGTCTTGGGGGCGCCTAGGTGGCTCAGCTGGTTAAGCCACTGCCTTCGGCTCAGGTCATGATCCTGGAGTCCCGGATCGAGTCCCGCATCGGACTCCCTGCTCGGCAGGGAGTCTGCTTCTCCCTCTGACCCTCCCCCCATCTCATGTGCTTTCTCTCTCAATCTCTCTCTCTCTCTCTCAAATAAAATAAATAAATAAATCTTAAAAAAAAAAATGAAGTCTTGGGACTCCTGGGTGGATCAGTTGGTTGAGCATCTGACTCTTGGTTTCAGCTCAGGCCATGATCTCAGGGTCCTGGCATTGAGCCCTGCCTCGGGTTCCTACTCAGCGTTGAGTCTGCTTGAGGATTCTCTCTCTCCCTGTGCCCCTCCCCCTGCTTATGCTCTCTCTTTCTCTCTTGGTCTCTCTATCTAAAATAAATGAATAAATCGTTAAAAAATAAAAAGATCTTTTTTTAAAGTATTTATTTATTAGAGAGAAAGAGAGCACAAGCGGGGTGAAAGGGAGAAACAGGCTTCCTGCTGAGCTGGGAGCCCAATATGGGACTCAATCCCAGGACCCTGGGACCCATGACCTGAGCCAAAGGCAGATGCTCAAATGACTGAGCCACCCAGATGCCCCAAAATAAAAGATCTTTAAAAAAATAAGTAAATAAACTATTTGTGACAGCAACTGATTAACCTACTTATTAAATAAAGCTGTATCTGAGGTTTGGATCTTAGAGTTAACGTATTACTTGGTTAACTTTGAAATTATGCACATTAATTTTTGTTTAGTAAAGACTGTCAGGTATTGCAAATGATTTTCAAATGAAAAGCCTAAAATAACTTTGAAAGTAGGAAAGCAGTGGTTCAGTAGTCATCCATATTCATTTCAAAAATTTGTGGAGTATGGTCATATTCTTTAATTACATTAGATATTTATGTAAAGGAGATTTATAAACCATATAACACTATACAAAAGTAAGGTACTATTAGTAAAATATTAGATCATTCACATTATTTTCGATCTATTCATAGTCCAGTTTAAATACTGCCTTTCTTATATGTATTTTATAAGATAGATCTATAATTAGAATTTTTTGTAAATTATTTGACACTCAAAGTAGGTGATTGCATGTTCAATATGTTTCATAATCTCTCCCAATTTTATATTGTTTTTCTTCTTTTGTACTGTTGTGCGTCTAATTATCCAGTATATTCTAATTTTTTCCCCTATTATATTACCATTCTGTAACATTTGGGGTCCAGGGCAAGTCTGACTTTATATATGATCTTAATGGTCTCAGTGGGTGAATTGTTTCAGGTAAGCAAACTTAGGGATAACCAGGAGTTAATAGTCATATTGTAATAATAGTTAAAAGTACACATTAACAGTTCATTGTTATTTAGACTTCTAAGATGCATGTTTTGTTTAAATACGTGTAAATGCCATCCAGATGCATATAAAAATATTTATTGGTGTTAGAATAGCCAATCAAAGTACATGTTTAGGTAATGATGTCATGGTGTTATTTAATATTTTACCGTAGAACAGTGTGTAAGAATCTTCATAGTGATCCACATGTTTTCCACCACAGTTGTCCTATTTGGCCCCTCTTTGATCTACATGCTTCTTTTTAGCTGAATGCTGGTAAACGTCCTTTCTGACAGCCCCCTTTGCTCCTGCCTGCCATTATCTGCTGAAGTTCAGAAACCAGAGCATCACTTCAAACAGCAGAGTTAGGGAGTAGCCAGTCAGAAGAGATTCCTGAGGCATGCAAAGTTCTGCCATAATCATTCAAAGATGTTTGGGTGGGGGGATGGGGGCAGTGGAGGTGTATGTGAATGCAGAGAGCTGTGGGGGTTGGCCTCTGGTCACTGGTAAATAAGTGAAGTCAGGTGCCAGAGAGTCTAGACACAGTGATTTCAGTCATGGGTCTTTGGTATCTGATACTCAATATGGGACTTGTCTGATTGAACGCTATTGCCTCTTCATTGCACAGGCTGAAGCCCTTTTAGTGCTTTCCTGTTAAATTAGTAAAAGATGACAATGGACATAGTTAAAACAGAACAAATCTAGTTTTAATATTTCCTAGTTGTCAGCAATTACACTTAGCTTTTGAAGTGCCATGGGTAGCAATCAAATTAGAGACATAATGTTGCACATGGAGTTTGAACAAAACTATTATTTTAAAATGTGAATGCTTTAATTAAAATTGAAGTGTTTCTCTTTCCTATTATGAAAAACTAATTCTATATCATGATACATTTCATTCACATTTAGTCCTGATTTCTCTTGATTTGGCGGGGGTGGGGGATAGTTGGATAAGATTTCAAAACTGTGCATTATTTTTTAAAAATCTAGTTTCTTATTACTTCATGGATATAGCATGAAAATTACCAGAAACAAAACAAGAAACAAAACCCCTCAGCTTCTAAACAAATCACCTCTAACCCCATTTGTAAGGGCTATTTTCATACTACAAGGTTAATTTCAAGTAAATAGCAACATATTTTGCTTGTAACAGATTTTTGTTATTGTAAAGAAATTTCTTGCCTAAATAAAAGTTTGGAAAAATCTATAGGAAGTTTTTAATTCGAGTATGAAAAACATACTAATTATATTAATTGGAGGATTGCCATCTACATTTTTATTAATTTATAATTTACTTTTAATTGTTAGTTAATATATAGATAGGTAGCAAAATCTGGTAAATGTATATCCTATAGATTAAGATTATTTTAGTTTTGCCATAGAATTTATTCTGTAATATTATTAGTGTTAATGATTCTTTATATAAAAATTCCATTAGTAGCAACATTTGTGGTTAAAGAGCTGCCCTCTGGAAAAAAGTGTGATACATTGCCAGCTATTCACCTGCTATAGTGTTTGGTGGTTTTCAGCATATAGTATATATATAAAAAGTTGGGTGTTTTTTTAAAGATTTTATTTATTTATTTGACAGAGACAGCGAGAGAGGGAACACAAGCAGGGGGAGTGGGAGAGGGAGAAGCAGGCTCCCCGCTGAGCAGGGAGCCCGATGTAGGGCTCAATCCCAGGACCCCGGGATTATGACCTGAGCTGAAGGCAGACACTTAATGACTGAGCCACCCAGGTGCCCCAAAAGTATAGTTTTGTTAGGATTATACCTACCTAGGTATAATTTTTTGGAGCATTTATTAAGTGGATCTGTGTTTTTATCTTATTCTTTATTTTTTTTAAAGATTGATTTATTTATTAGAGAAAGAGAGAGAGAGTTATGGGGGAGGCAGGAAAGGAGAGAAACTCAAGCAGACTCAGCACGATGCTTGATATCATGACCCTGAGATCGAGGCCTGAGCTAAGACCAAGTCAGACGCTTAATGGACTGCATCACCCGGGTGCTCTGGATCTGTGTTTTTAATTTTGATTTCTAGTTGTTCATTGCTAGCACACAGAAATGCAGTTGATTTTTTATGTTAACCACACATCCTTTTTGAAACTTAAAAGTTATCTGAAACTAACACAGAGAATAAATAAAACAAGATTTAACAGAATAGGGTCTAACCAGACAACAAAAGTTATTATTCACTTACTATATATAAGGCACTGTGCTGGAGTCACAAAGGCATGTTGATCTAAAAAGGTATTGCTCTGAGACATGACATAAGAAATTCGAAGGTAATAAATTGTAGGATTGACTTCCCTATGTCTTAGCAATTTGACTTAGAGAAAAATATCTTTTTTTTTAAAGATTTTATTTATTTACTTGATAGGGAGAGACAAAGCAAGAGAGGGAACACAAGCAGGGGGAGTGGGAGAGGGAGAAACAGGCTTCCCGCTGAGCAGGGAGCCCAATGCAGGGCTCCATCCCAGGACCCTGGGACCATGACCTAAGCTGAAGGCAGATGCTTAACAACTGAGCCACCCAGGCGCCCGAGAAAAATATCTTTGCATAATGTACACTAAATTAATCTGCTGATTTACCAATAATAGAAGACTAGCTTCCCAAACCTATAGCATAAAGTTTGTTCATTTCTCCTTTAATATAGCAACTGTCTTTCATCATGACAAATCTAGGTTACTGATAGATGGCTTAGGTAGCCTACCTTTTCCTAGATTTATACTTTTCTGTTTGCTGCTTTTCAGACCTGCCTTCTCTTTCTCTTATCATTAATAGAGTTCTTTTCTCATTTTCTACCCATGCCCAAATGATTGGATCCAGCCTACAGCTTCAGTCCATCAACCACATATGACAATTCCTAAATCTCCAGGGCAAACATTTCTTCTAAACTCAGGGTTGCATTTATAACTTTTACTGAATATCTGCACCAGACTATCACATAAGCAGCTTATTAAACTCAACATATTTTAAACCAATATTACTATCTTCCCTTTAAAGTTCTACTCTTGTTTCTCTTGTTTGGAAAATGTTAGCACCACTATCCATGTTGCTGCTCAGTACAGAAACCTGGGAGTCATTTTTGACCCTTCCTCTCCCTTAACCCCAACATCTAGTCACTTATTAAATCCCATTTTGATTCTTGTTCCTAAATATATCTCTAATCCAACCTTTTATCTCTATCCCCACAGCCCCACCCAGCACAAGTAGTCATCATCTTACCTGGACTTTTCCTCTAGTTTCCTAGATGGTCTTCCCACATTTTCTTATTCTGTTTCAGTCTATTTTCCACACTGGCCAGATCATTTTGAAACACAGATCTTATCCTGACATTTTACTTATTTAGAAGCCTTTAATGGCTTCCCAGTATCCTTAAAATGAAGCCCCACATCTTTAACATGTACTTCAAAACCCTTCATGATCTGGCTTTAACCTTTATCTCTGAACACTGTTTGACTCACTGCAACCATGTTTGCCTTCTTTTGTTCTTCCTTACCTTATAACCGTGCACAAGCTATTTTCTTTGCTGAGAATACTCTACTTCTACACAATATTTTAAATTTCTTAAATGCAATGGCTATATCTAATATTCCTCTTATATTCTCCACTGTACTCGGTAGTTTATACTTAATGCCGAACATCTTGTAGTTCATTAACCATTAATTCATTCAGTTAGTCAGTAGTGACAGCCTACCACTTCTATGAGTAGAAATATAATTGTATTATATTATTCCCAACCTAGGATCTAAGATAATACATTGTAATAAAATACTTCTGGTGTTTTTGTTTTTTTGAATAAAATATTCCCTGTGCTTTTTGCTAGTTAATGAAGATGCTGTTTGAATGTTCAGATGAACGAATTGACTTGGAACTCATTTCTTTCTGCATTAATCTTGCTGCTAACAAAAGGAATGTACAACTTATCTGTGAAGGTTAGTGCCTTTGAGCTTCATAGATAACCTCTATCATGGCAACTGGCAAATAATGGAAAAGAAATAATTAGGAATTAAGAATTATACTAGCTATGTAAATCCTATTTTTAAATTGTTTTAAAAATTTATAGCTCTCATCTTTGAAGGTCGTATAGATTCAGAATAAATACTGTTATGTCATGTGTAGAAACACCCTTTAGTAACATTTTATAAACCAGGTTGTTATCCTTAATTGAAATTTGAATTTTAAAAACATTTTAGATTAACCAAAACTTTTTATTTGCAAAACAGTGTGTTACAGTGTAAGATAATTAATTCAATAGAAAAAATATATATTAAGTATTTGTTTCTATAATAACTTAGTAAAATAGCTTGTCATGCATGATATTTTGGAGTCTGCTAAATAGTTTTTTTCTTATTTGAAAAGTATACATGTTTGTTTTAAAAAAAATGACAAATGAGCAAATAGGAAAAAATTAAAATCTTTACTCTTGCTATCCAGAGATAATGATAGGTAAAATATTGGTGAAATGCCTCTGTATATTTTTAAACTAAAGTGGGGTTTTTCTATCTATATATGGTGACTTTTTTTTTAAGTTAGTAATATCTTAAATCTCATTCCATGTGATTAAATACTTTTATAAAATGTAATTGCTAATAGCTGCAAAATAACCCATTAAGGGATTTTCTAGAATTTAATCAGATATTTTGGATATTTAGTTTGTTGCCACTTTTTTTCTGTAACAAACAAACCATGCTGCAGTAATTTTCCTTTCTCTGAAACTTTTCATATTTCCATTTTATATTTTTAGAATACATTCCTAGAAGTACAACTTTTCTGGGTCAAAAAGTATTTACATTTTTAAAATTTGTGCCTATTCCACACCCAAAACAGCACATACTGTGTAATACCATTTATGTGAAATTCTAGAACAGGTAAGATTAATCAATGTTTAAAAAGAAGAAAGAGAAGGAAAACAGGTGGAGAAAGAGGAAAAGGAGAAGAGAAGCGATCACATTTGAGGAAGAGAATTGACTAAGAAGGGGCACTTTCTGGAGTGAATGGAAATATTCTATATCTTGATACGGGTATGAATTACCCAGGGGCATAAATTTATCAAAATTAATTTATTATACACTTAAGATTCATGCATTTTACAATGTGTAAATTGGGGGGTTTTTTGAGAACTATAAACAACAACAAAAAATCATTAAACTTAAATGAACCTTAATTCTATTGGAGGAGGCTTCTGTTTTTTTGTAGGAAATGGGCTGAAGATGCTCATGAAGAGGGCTCTGAAGTTCAAGGATCCATTGCTGATGAAAATGATTAGGAATATTTCCCAGCATGATGGACCAACTAAAAATTTATTTATTGTAAGTATAGTTTCTTTGTTTCTGTCTATTAAAATAGCCTGAGAATTAAAGCTTTAAAGTGCTACATTTGGAAATAAAACTCTTACTGAGCTCTTATCCAATATTAACTCATGACCCAAGTTGCTTCTTCTGTTACCAACTTCCTTGTAAATTTAGCTTCTAGAAATCCCAATCTAAGTTTTAAAGTTGTTTTTGTTTTATGATCCCTACCCCTAACCCTTCCATCCTCACTCCAGTTTTCTTGCCTTTTAAACCATTGGCTTCTGGGGCACCTGGCTGGCTTCATTTGGAAGAGCATGCAACTCTTGATCTCAGGATTGTGAGTTTGAACCCCATGTTGGGTGTAGAGATTACTAAAAATAAATAAATAAATAAATAAATAAATAACTTTAAACTAATGGCTCCTGTAGCAATTTGGCTTAAGATTATTAAAATGAGAATCATGTTTGATACTTCTTTTTTTCTTCCTGTGGTTTACATTATCTGATTGGTTCTTCTGCAGAAATCATATTTTAAAATTTGTATTAAAATTCTCTTTTATTTAGGATTATGTTGGGGACCTTGCAGCCCAGATCTCTAATGATGAGGAAGAGGAGTTTGTGATTGAATGTTTGGGAACTCTTGCAAATTTGACCATTCCAGACTTAGACTGGGAACTGGTTCTTAAGGAGTACAAGTTAGTTCCGTACCTCAAGGATAAACTAAAACCAGGTCTGTGCTTAGTATTTCCCTTTTGCATAATCATTAAGTTATTTCTTTCTATTGTGGATAAGGCTGCTTGAGCAGTTTTTTGTGACCAGTATTATACTAGGCTACACGTTTTCTTCCTATACCTTTTGAGTGTCAGCTCCAGTTCGAGTTTCTTCTTCCCAGAAGGGTGGTCACTAGGTCTCCTCTTATATGTATGTATGCTTTTTTGTGACAATACGTTTCCTTAATATTAGTTTCCTTTCCCTATCCTGCTTATTTTTTTATCCTGTCTTTTTAAAATTACCAAATACCGTATCTAATGCACACAGAAAGTTCTTTGAGCCATTCAGATGACTCTTCTGTTTTCTGTGTTTACATTGTCATTCATTTGTATTTTCAGAGATGTATCTTCACTTCTCTACTGCCCTCCCCCACCACTATGAACTGTCTTCATTGAGCTTAGAAATGTGGGGAAGAGGACAAATTTATAAGTATATTAAGTAAGGATTCATAAGAACTGATTTAGTAGCTTACAATATTCTGTGCATTGAAGTTTTGGTAATATAAATGGTTTTAGATCAGGACATTGCAGTGAAAATTTTCTGTGGTTTTGACTTGACTAGGTGCTGCAGAAGATGACCTTGTCTTAGAAGTGGTCATAATGATCGGAACTGTGTCTATGGATGACTCTTGTGCCGCGCTGCTAGCCAAATCTGGGATAATCCCTGCACTCATTGAATTGCTAAATGGTAAATTATAATTTATTTTAATTTATTTTTATGTTAATATATAAACAGGATATTAGTTTACACTTTTAAATATAAAAGGTCTGCAATCATGAAATACTAATATTCTATCTTCTTTCTGTTGAGCTTTGTGTTGATTGAATCAGATCTCCTATCTTGTGCAAACCCTTTTTTTAATATCTTGAGTTCTAATCAGGAAGGTTCATTTGGAAGCTCATTCAAAGCATCCTATTCCCTCCTAGGTCCATTATTGTCCTCTAAACTTTCTGTATTGAAGAAAATGTTCTCTATTTGTGCTGCCCAAGGCATGTGGCTGTTGGGACTAAGAATCTGTATTTTGTATTTAATTAGCCACAGTGGCTATGGTTACAGTATTGGACAATGAGGGCTGGATAGAGTTTTTCCCTCACATTTGTGTTGTTTTTAAGGGGCCAGGATTCATTGTTTTCCACATTGTATACAAAATCTATCTGAATCTAATGTTACTCTGTTATCGTCAAGTTCTCTAGAACCTTGTGTTAGTGTACTTAGGCTGCCATAACAAAAAGACTGGGTGGCCTAAACAAAAAAAATATATATTTTTTTCTCATAGTTCTGGAGGTTGCAAAGTCCAAGATCAAAGTGCCAGCCAGTTTGGTTCCTCCTAAGGCCTTTCTTCCTGGCTTCCAGAAGCTCACCTTCTTGATGTGTCATCACAACCCCACAGGGCAGAGAGCACAAGCGAGAGAGTACAAACACACGCTTGATGCTCTGGTGTCTCTTCTTATAGGGATACTACTCCTGTGGGGTCAGGACTCCACCCTTATGACCTCATTTGACCTCAGTTACTTCCTTATAGACCTGTCTCCAAATTAAAGTCATATTTGGGGTTAGAGCTTTAATATAGAAATTTTGCAAAGTATGGGAAGCCTAAAAAGACACTCTAATCTCAATCTTTCCTGTACGGGTATAATATATGTGCATTTTGTATTATTTTAATAGACTTTTTTGAAGTATAGCATACATAAAAAAAATAGAAACATATAGCTCAATGATTTTTCAAAATGAGCACACCCATGTTACTTCCATTCACATAAGGAAATGAAACATCACCATCACCCTAAAAGTCCTTCCTGTGTCACCTCCCAGTCCTTATCACCCTCTCCAAATTGGTTTCTGTCCTTTCTTTTACTGCATATAGATTACTTATGCCTGGCTTTGAACTTTATAGAATCCAGTTTTTTTTTTTTGCCTTACGTTATAGTGTGAGATTCGTCTATGTTAAAAAGTGTGTTTCTTCTCATTGCTGTATAATATACTATTTATCCTTTCTACTATTGGTAGACAATAGGAGTTTTTTTGGTTTTTTTTTTTGATAGGAGAAGGGCTATTATAAATAATGTTCCTGTGAACATTCTTAAACCTTTCATTTGGTAAATATATGTATTCATTCCTATTAGACATATGCCTAGGACTAGAATTGTTGGGTCATAGGGTCCACATATGTTTGGCTTTAGTAAATAATACCAATATGTTTTTCAAGGTAGTTGTGCCAATTTTCAGTCCCACCAGCAATGTGCAAAAGTTCTAGTTCTTCTATATTACCCCAATATCTGGACATTATTGGTCTCTTTAATTGTAGAGTGGCGGTTTTAATTTGCATTTCCCTAATGACTAATAATTGAGTACCTGTTTGTATTTATTGGCCAGTTAGCTATGGCTAATAAAGTTAAGTACCTATTTAAGTCTTTTGTCCATCTCTCTCTTTTGAATTTTTAAAAATTTGATTTGTAAATTCCTTAACATAATACATTTTAATAGGTTATCTAGAGATAATACCTCCATATTTGAAGTGTTCCTACATATAGTATATATATATTTACTTTGATCCACCCTTCTCACAGCCAGGAGTTTTCAGATTAGAAATAATTAAAAGAGAGGTAGTTGGAAGATGTAAGTGAAGACAATGTAGTTGGCAGAGTGAGAATGGGGATTTTCTGATGAGCTGGAGAAAGTTGAAACAAATGACCCATCTTCTTGAATTGCTGTTCCACATTGATTATGATTGAGAGAGCTGAGATATGTATAAAGCAAGCTGACAGAGCCAGCTCAGAGTGTTTTACTATGTTTTAATGTTCTGTGCCATGAGGTTATCATAAGTAGAAGCTGTCTACCTCTCTTTTTAAGAGATACATGGATTTCTGGGAATATAGTCAATAATACTGTAATAACATATGTTGACGGGTGGTGACTACTCTTACATGGTGAGCATTGAATGATACATAGAATTGTCGAATCACTGCTGTACATCTGAAATGAATATAATATATGTCAACTATACTTCAATAACAAAATAAAATAAAGAAATATATGGGTTTTCAAGATTAAAACTCGGGGTTAAGTGAGGGAACCCTGTATACCAAGAGAGTAATTAATGGAATTTTAGCCCAAGTAGTCTGGGAGAGTGGTACCTTGGCAAGAAGGTAAAGGAAATCCTTTGGACTTTAAGGGACCCACAATTTATTCTACACCACTAGTTAGATGCTCTGTTGACCCGTAAATCTTTGTCTGACAGATATCGTTGAACTGTTGTCAAGAGTTGACAAAAAAACTATTAAAAAATCAAATTTCATAACCAGTACCTAAAAATTAGATTTCTGTAAGTGTTGCTTTTGCCATTGCATGTTAATCAGTGGACATAAGCTATTCTGTTAAACTATTCTCTGTATGATATTAAACATTTATTAATTACTTGTGATTATATAACACTTTTTACTATTATAATCAATTTGATTAAAACTATAATAACTTATTATTTCATGACGATAAGTAAAATTTAATTTTGTTATTAAGAACTGTTTTTCTCATGTAAAGTCAATATTATACAGACAGAACCAGATTTATTTCACAAATTAGAATTGCTTTAGAAATTCTTATGATGGACCAAACCAAAAACAAACAAGTGTTAGTAAACTAGTGTTGCCATTTCACATTAGGGACATAGAAGTTAATTTAATAATTTCTTTATACCTGTTGGCAAAATATAGTGAGAATTACAGAGAAGCACTGTCCTTCCGTTCTTCCAAAGTACAACCTGATCTTTTAAGACAGTCTCAATTAGTCTGGTTTAAACACAGAGCTGATATAATTTCTCTTTTTCAAAATCTTATTTTTTATCTTTGTTTTTCAAAGTATTTAACCTATTTAGTTGAACTGTAACCAAAATTACTAAAGCTTCTGAAAATATGTTATAAATTTCCTCACTGATCATCATCATGAAATTTAGAAAAAATACCTAAATAAAGATATAAATTGCATATGCCACCCATGTATTATAAATAATGTAAACTGGTTGTCCTTTACCTGTCTCCTGTCACTTTTAGTTTTCTCATTCTCCACTATTCCAGTCAATGTTTTTCAGTTTTATATATAACTATAGTATTCTTTCATTTGAAGTGTTCTGCTTCCTTTCAGCTCAACAAGAAGATGATGAATTTGTATGTCAGATAATTTATGTCTTCTACCAGATGGTTTTCCACCAAGCCACGAGAGATGTCATAATCAAGGAAACACGTATCCTTTTAATGTTTTCAATAGATGATGGCATTTCACATACTCAGAAAAAAATGCATCTTTAGGTATTTTTTCTAGCATATGTTCAAATAATGTAAAAATATCAAGCTTCAAAATAATTTTAGAAGGCAAGATATTTTTCATGGAAGCTGTTGACCGCAAATCAGTATATAGGTAGAATCTTGCAAACAATTCTATTAACTTGTCAGGGTGTGATTCCCAAGAACTTAACATATCAGAACTTCCTTCTCTATTAACTTAAATATCAGATGTTCCTAGGACTTTCCTTAGTAATCTTTCAATCTTATCATATTCACTCTACATGGGAAATACATCTGTTCCCATGACATCAGGTACCAACTATCTACTAAGTTTTTAATATCTTCAAAGTGTCTTTCTTGAGTCCTAGGCATTTGTTGCTGTCATCTGGATGTCTTCCACCTATCTAAAGAGCATTATAATCAGATAGTCTGAATTTTAAGTTACCTTTTGCCACTTAAAAGCTGCAGGACCTTGGATAAGTTACCAAACCTCCCTTGAGCATAAAATCTTTCATCTATAAAATGGCTATAATATTAAAATGAAAAGAAGACCTCCTGCCCTATATGATTGTTGTTAAGTACTGATGGACTTAAAGTGCCTATAGTTGTTTCCAACAGAGACAGTAAGTGATAGTTTATCATTATTATGTTCAAAAGGATACTCGATAAGACCAATATCCTCTCCTGAAAAACAGTCTACCTTCTATATTCATAGTGGATAATAAAAGTACCATCCACCCGGTCTCATAGCTGAACGTTTTGTGTATGCAGTCTCTTTTACTACACATGATCATTCATAATGCAAACATCTGCCAAGTTCTAATCATCTAACAGATACTGTTAAGTGCTAGATATATAAAAAAGTCAGTCCCTATACTCAAGGAGTTTATAGTCTAATTGGAGAAATAGACAAGTAAATAAGAAATACAAAATTATAATTCAGTGTATTAATGTCATGAAGGTATGGGCACTGGGACAGGAGAGGATATATAACCAGATCTGGGGATGTCATGAAATGCTGGCAGTGGAAGTGGTATCTTAGATGAATGTGTGTGTGTGTGTGTGTGTGTGTGTGTGTGTGTGTGTTTTATCGTGATGATCTGCTTGTTTGTGTACAAAAAAAAAAATCTACTTTTGAACTCCACTGGTAAAGTTCTTCATTACCCATGTGAAAAATCTAAATTTAACTTGACCTTAATCTATTTTTCCAAAGTTCCCCCCTTTAACTCTACAATACACAGTTTTCTCTTAACACACCAAAATTTTTCATCATATCAGACAGGACCCATCTGTAGCCTCTTCGTGTGCCTTAGCAGCCTCAAATGCATTTGTCTCTTTCTTAACCTAATAATCTCAGCTCATCAAAGGCAGATTTATAACCCATCTTCTCAGTTAAGTCTTTCTAATGCAGTTAAGCCTCCCTCCTTCCCAGAAAGAACTTTAAATTGTGAATTTGTATGCCTATTTTTACCAAAAGATTTTGAGCTCTTCAAGCTTAAGGACCAGCTTTGTCTTCCTCATCTTTGTCTATCCTCAAAAGTTAACATAGTACCTGCCATGTGGTTAGTACTTGTTTGGTCAATGAACACATGTGTCTAAAGGTTAATACCCTTTTAAAATTAATACTTTGGGAGACTTTTTTTTTTTTAATGATCTGGGTCCTTGCTCAAAACATTTTACAACTCCTTCAGTGTTATATTCAAAGCCAATGACACACGCTTTAAGTATCATCTTTGGAGGAAATTGCCTTGCTTTTGAGGACATGATTAATTTCTGGAGCCATATAAAGTCTCCCAAGAGTCAAGTCTGAAGAATAACAAGTCTAACTGAGAAATATTAATTTTGATATGGGCTATCAATATGCAAATACTGTTTTGCCTTAACAGCTACATTAGAGAGATGATCTTTTATCACAAACTAATATTTTTAAAATGTGGCTTATAAACTGACTTCCTCAGGAAAATAAATTCCAATACACTCTTTTCAGCAGTGTTAACATCATTGGAATAAATTCACTTTCCCCAATGGTGTTCCATGGAACTTTTTTTTTATTAATAGTTGCTTAATGAAAAAAGGTTCTTTGATAAGTGTGTTGGGAATACACTGAATTAAACAGGCCTTCCTGCTACAGGGTCTTCTTGAAAACTTTAATATGCTTTTCTGGGTTGAGCATCTCTGAACATGAAACACATGTTAGTAAACATTAAAGAGAAAGCGTAGCTTTCCTAGGTAACTTCTTTGAAAGAGAACCTTTGTTTACATACATGTCATCACACTGGGTTTTTTCTGAGGATTAAAGAAGAATGAAGTATTTATAGTACATATTGTGTGCTAGTACATAGTGAATAAGTATGCATAAGTGAATAAGCGTTTCAACCCTGGTCTGTTTAAAATGTACTCTCAGTACCTTATTATCAAAGGTCACAATATTAAGACAACTTCCATTTGATTTTCCTTCTCAGTGTAACTTTATTTTCTCCCAAGTTTGATTTTTGTTAAGCCATTGGAGCTGAAGTGAGTACTTTTAAATAGTTATTCTGAAGAATATAATATGTTGATAATGGAGGGAATGGGGCATAAAAAATGTGCTGATTTAAAATTTTTACAAAAGCACCAAGAATACTACTTAGATCTGATGCTTTCATCCATGCCTTAAGATTGTAAAGATTGCTAGAGTGCTTTTGCCCAATGTTTTGGTGTTCAAAAACCAGGATTTTTGTTGATGTCAATGACATTTAAATATGTCTTGTTGTCTTTTGTCACATAATTGGAAATTATTATTAAAATATTTCACCATAATTTTAAGCATTTTGTGATTTTTGCTATGACTGATATACTTAAATTTTTAAATATTTATTAAGCAATAAACTATTTCTTTTTCCCATTTTTTAAATTTAGAGAATTTGATCAACCCTATTTCATTTTAAAATATTTTTTTTAAGATTTTATTTATCAGAGAGACAGAGGCAGGCAGAGGGAGAAGCAGGCCCCTTGCTGAGCAAGGAGCCCGATGTGGGACTCGATCCCAGGACCCTGGGATCATGACCTGAGCCGAAGGCAGATGCTTAACCGACTGAGCCACCCAGGCGTCCCAACATTATTTCATTTTAAACAGAATGAAAGAATCCTGATGTTTGAGATGGCTGGTGTAGACTTATATTAAGTAATAAGAAGTTTGAAATATTTAAAATAGATCTCAGCACGATTCATAGGAATTGAGAATCTAAAATTGAGAACCAATGCTATTGTAACAATTAATTTTCATACAACCCCAAAAACTGCAGAATGGGAAAATGAGCCAAATTTGACTTGGTCCTTTTTAGAGTCCCCCTGAGAATATATCATTCTGTATTTTAAATATAGCCTTTTTTTACCCCAAGAAAAATACTAAGTAGCCCTGGTAAGTAGAAGATGTGGGCTAACCTCTGTCTTGCTACTTGCTGTGAAATTTGATAAAAATTTTTTTGGCATTTTAATCGGTCCTGCAAAGAATGTCATTTGCTTATACATATGTGCTAAAGTTTCTTGGTGGAAACCTGTGGCTTCTGTTTCAAATACAAGTTTAACCAAGACCGACTGTATTAGAGATCCTAAGTTTTTCTTCACTGCCTTTTTTAGATTCACTGAGGTTTCTTGATTGATTTGAGTTTTCTTTATTCTTCCCTTTTCCCCTACTTATTTGTTATTTATTCCATTTCTTTTCTTTTGGGAGTTAAACCCAAATTTCAACATGTATCCTCTCCAATTTTAAAGGACTGTATCCTTCTACTTTTAAGTCTAATGTTTCCACTTCCATCTTCTATGTTATTTACTATCTAGTATAATTATTTCACCTCATTTTTATAACATTTTTATAACATTTGAAAATGAATTATTGTTTTAGTTATTGCCTTTTAAAAACCAGTGCTTATTTAAGATTTAGAATGTGTTGACCTATTCCCTTGTTTACTGTTTTTTTTCTTGAATTCCATTTCTCTATTTCTCTGCGTTGATTTTCTTTCATAATTACATTCTCTTATACTGCTAAGTGAATATCTATGGATAATAAAATATATCTCTATCTGAAAATAGCTAGCATCTTTTCTTTAGTAATAATTTAGCAGAATATGAAGTTTTAGATTGCTAGTTATTTTTCTCAGCAATTGAAAGGTATTTTTCTATTGTCTTCTTTCCTGAATTGATGTCAGTGTGAAGTCTGTAGTCTGCTAATTATCGGTATCTGTCATAAAGTCTGATGACAGTTTACTTTTCTTTCCTTTATAAATGACTTTGATTTTTTGCCAGTAAGACCAGAGGAATGTTTGTTTTTTTTAAAGCGAAGTAGCTTTATTAGAATTTGACTTGGTATTCATCATCCTTGCTTGATTTTTCCAAGTATCAAATGTGATCTTTCAGTATGTAGTTCTTCCCCCCCCACACAATTTTAGGAAAGTTCTCTTGAATTATAGTTTTTAGTTATTTGTTCTGTTTGATTGCTTTTGTTGTCTCCTTTGGAATTTCTATTATGTTGGATCTTCTTTGCCTCTCTTCAATATTTGTCATCTTCTAATATTTTCTCTATTTATTTTTAAATTTTACAAATTTTCTTTCTTTTTACCTTCTATTTCTCTTGGAGTTTTATCTGTTGTTTTTGTTTACTCATATATTACTATAAATTTAGTTCTTATATATCTGAAATGATTTTCACTTTTATTTTTAGTTCTTTTCTGAATTACTTTATTTCTTTGAGTTTTCTAATTTTGATTTATATTGTTCTTTTACATATATTCTATTGTTTTCTTAAATTCTTTTATTTCTTTTTGAAATAGTAGGTTATAGCTTCCATTTTTTATGTGAAAATGTCTTATTTTTCCCATAATAACCATATACAAAATATGACTGTGATTCTTTTCTGTTAAAATTTTGTGTTAAATTAATTTTCCTGAACCTTTAGGTGGGCCAGCACCTAAAGTTTTATAGCGATACAACTCTACCGCTCCCTCTTCAGTTATTTTCATGATTTTCATGTTTTCAAAAATAGGACCTTGTACTTTCTGAGATTTACTGGCTTTATTTTCCTTTATTTTTATTTAGTGTTTTTTTTCTTTTTTATTTCTGTTATCCTTGTCTTTTAAACAAATGAAATATTAAATGTTTCTGGTCATCTTTTATTAATGATTCTATTTTAAAATTTGAAGTTAGATTTCATGGCAGCATTTGAATTTAGAGAAATGTGGGATTTTCTTATATGCTTGAATAGCCTCAATCTCAAATGCAGTTTGTATCTTTAACCACTTTATTCAGAGGCTCCAGCATATCTCATAGATCTGATGCATGATAAAAATAATGAAATCCGAAAGGTCTGTGATAATACATTGGATATTATAGCGGTAAGTAATTTTTCTTATTATGCAAAGTGTAATAATAGTCTTCATTTGGGAGAAAAGAAAACTTTGTACACCTGTTTAGAACTTTGCATTTCATGTAGATGCAAACTTGTATTTTGGTAAATCTCTGAAAATACAGTGATATTAAATTCATGCTTTAAACATTAAGACCTTTGGCTTTCAAATTTTTAAGTTTAGGCTCCTTAAGGTTTTATACATATTCAGAGTTTTAGCTTTTGTCTACATGTCATCTCAGAATCACCTGTTTTGCAGAGAAATTATTGCATAGGAGCAGGGGTTTGATGAGAATTCCTACCAAAGCTCAACACAGTCAGTTTTACAATTTGGCCATTAAACTCTTTTAATAAGTCAATTATTATTTCAGTGATTTGATTTTTGTCATATGCATATACTTGTTTGTAAGTTGCTTTGGAATGGAATGATGAAACATACAAAAATAATGTTATTCATAACTGTAGAACTCTATTTTTTTAATATTTTATTTATCTATTTGAGAGAGAAAGAGTGCATAAGCAGGGGGAGCAGCAGAGGGAGAGGGAGAAGCAGACTCCCCACTGAGCAGGGAGCCTGACCCATGGCTCAATTCCAGGACCCTGAGATCATGACCTGAGCAGAAGGCAGATGCTTAACCTACTGAGCCACCCAGGCACCCTCTGTAGAGCTTTTTAAAGGACATATAACTGAAGGAATATAATCAGAAGGGTAATCTGAGTCCTGGATTAGAAACATGTTCTCTGTGTACACTTTTCTTCAGAAATCATGCTCATGCTGCCCACCACAGTCTTCTGCCTAGATTTGGGCCTTGCACCTGGGATATGCCATATACAAGATTACTTTAAATGTTTTTTCACTTATGGCATATACTGCTGCACAAACTTGCTTGCTTCCTTCTTTGAACTGGATTAATACTTTTTATTTTGACTCACTTATCACTTCTCAGCCTTTTGGCTAAGATCAAGTGTATTTTGACTCACCTAAAAAGCTTCTTGAATATAGCCTATTCAGTAGTTTTCGAAGTTTAACTTAAGCTTTTTAAAGGATCAGAATAACATTTTAAAGAATCAGTTAACAACTTTATTAGAAATCCTCTAAGTTGGCATTTGTGCTAGAGATTTCATTAGGAAATCAGACAATCACTATCAGGTACCTTCTTGTCAGTTTCCTGCATTTTATTTCAGAAATTGATCTTATTTGATATCATCTGCGTTTTGGATTTGACTGAGTATATCATTACTGGTTTAAACATTTTTTTTTTCCTTAGAGAGCACATGTGTGCGGTGGGGGAGAAACAGAGTGGGAGAGAGAGCAAGAATCTTAAGCAGGCTCCACGCCTAGTGCGGAGCCCAATGCAGGGCTCGATCTCACAACCCTGAGACCATAACCTGAGCCAAAATCAAGAGTCATACACTCAACCAACTGAGCCACCCAGGTGCCCCATCATTACTGATTTAAAACTAAATGAGTACGTTGGCATTTTAGCTTTGATCTCTAAATTAAAATAAGGAAATTTTACATGTTAAATTCTTACTCCAGTAAGATGTTTCATACATGTAGGCCCCTGGTCACAGGGCTTATAAATAGAGAATATTTATTACTCCTAGAGAATAATTTCATGGCTCATATACTATTTTCTTTTTTTTTTAAGATTCATTTATTTATTTTAGAGGGGAAGGGCAAAGGGAGAGGGGGAAAGAATCCCAAGCAGACTCCCTGCTGAGCATGGAGCCCAACCCATGGCTCAGTCCCAGGACCCTGAGATCACAACCTGAGCTAAAATCAAGAGTTGGACACTTATCTGACTGAGCCAGCCAGGTGCCCCTCATATACTATTTTCTAGTAGATTACTAATGTCAATGTTGTATATAAAGTATATAGTATAAGAATAAAAAACTTTTTAAAGTTCTGTTTGTGATTATCTTACCTTAAGCAATGAGGAAAGGAAAAAAGATGTCAGTTTGTTATGGATAGCTTTTAGCATACTTTTAAAATTACCTTCTTGTTTGAGAAAAGGTAGATGGAAGGCAATAACGTTTAGATTTACATATTAGGCATGTTTGGTTTAGAACGTAAATTAGTGATAGTTCCAAATTGCCAGCTCAGTCTTATTATAAAAATATTTAGAATAAAATAAGATAAAAAAAATTTTACTCCCAATTATTTTTAAACTCTGAGCTCAAGTCTCTCATCTTAAACAGGAATTTTCCCCACCCTGTGTCTACCTATTTTTTCTAGATGGCCATCCTAGCGCGTGCTCTCTCTCTCTCTCTCTCTCTCTCTCTCTCTCTCTCTCTGTAGAACCAGTGTTTTGGGAAAAACTTGTCTACATATTACTTCCTTCACTTCATTTCCCCTCATCCTCCTTTCAACCTATACCAATTCTGGCTTCTGCCTCCATTATTGCACTGATATGGTTCTCACTAAAGTGACCCTGGCCTTCATTTTTCTAAATCCAATGAGCATTTTTAATCTTCATTTTACTTTGTTGATCTTACCATCCTTAAAGGAATTTATAAATCCTGATCAGAGTTAAAATGTAAACAAAGAAAATTATTTAGGTAATTATTTTTTACAAAGAACCTTGTTGATAAGATCTTCAAAGAAGAATAATCAGCAAAATGAAACTGGTGACAGACATATGGCTCCCTAAGCTGCTATCTGATCACTTGACTTAGTATTAAAAAAATTTGAACAAGGAATCTGAAGGTTCACCTAGTCTCTCTATGACTCTCCACATGAGACTTAACAAAGTAAGTACTTGATATGATGCCAAGTAATTTTGGATTGTTTCATTTCACGCATTGGAAAACTTTAGTCTGACAAGATATTTAGAAATAATAAACTTATTAAATACAATATTTAAAGATATTCATGTTTGAATTATGTGATTTTAAAAGTCCTGCTGTGCTACCCAACTGAGTCATATTCATAGATAAGCTTCTTACATGGAAAGAAGTGGTCTACAGCTGATAGAAGGGCTAGAAACATCCCACATTCTGCTGGAAGAATGTTTCTTTACCTTTCTGCTGTTATACACTTATGAGTGTCAAGGCCTGGTTCGGTTTTAGTTTGATAGTAAGGAATTGCACCATTGGGAGCAGCTTCTTCCCAAAACTTTTTCTCCAATTCTCCGTTGGGTAGGGTTTTTGATCTTATATTCAACTTTTGGCTTCTATAACATGGCAAATTGGTTTAACAGAGTATTGCTCTAGAATACAACTGATTCTAGTTCTCTCACCTGCTGAATAATCTCAGACAATTTATAACTTTTTGAAGATTCAGTATACAATGATGTTTCTGAGGATTAGAGAGTTATTGTTAGTTAGGGTTAGAGAAAATATGAAGCATCTACCACATGATGGTCACTCTCTGTTTTGTTCAAACTAGACCAAAACTCAGACCTTGTTGGGAAGTTTATATGTTGATTACATATCTGGACCAACATTTTCTTTCCTTGGTACAATTAATTATCTACATTATTTTCTGATCATTTAAATTTTTTAAATGGTATTAGAAGATAATCTGTTCACTGTTTGGATTTAACTATGGAAAGTTATTTGGAGTATTATTTTGGCCAGACATATTACTATTTACAGTTTACTTTAAAATTATTCTGCAAAATGGCTAAATTTGGTATTTTAAAACTCCATGTCAGAGCAGTTCTAAATAGGGTAATTAACTGAAAGACCTTGATTAGGACAGTGTGGTAAACAAGAATCTGCCTTTTCTAGTGTAGAAGTGCCTCATCTGTTAAATTACTCATGTTCTGAATCTGTGGTGACTTATTTTAATTTGGACTCAATTTATCCACTAACCTTAGACCAGAGTTATACTCCTACATTGCTAGGCCTCCTTATTTGGGAGAAATTTGAGGAGTGGGCCTTTTTAATGCATTAGTAAAATGACAGCTTCTCAGGTTCACTTGGGACATGACATAGCTGCCAGTCTGGTTCTTTGAGCTCAGACTTTATTACTGATCATGACTCAGGCTGCTATTTGCTTGTCCTGAATCTTTTTCAAGAGTAAAACAAGAGGAAATTGACTTAATTCGAAACAGGAGAAACTTTGATTAGACACAGCAAAGATGATGAAGCACTAGAAATAAGCTGTCAAGGGAGAATGTAAAGCCTCTGTCCAGTTAGCATTAGTAATAACTAAATATCCAACTTTCTGCAATAGTTAGAAACCTGCCTAGAATGGGAGTGGATGATCTCTTAAGATTCTTTTTACCTCTTATATGGACTTATATCTAGTATTCTCAGCATGACTATGTACTATAATAATAAAAAAATTTTTAAAAAAAAGAGCTAATGAGAATATTTGTAGCTTAAGACAATTTAAGAAAGCAAACTTCTTTTTTATTCAAGACAGCGTGGAATAATAAGAAACATTTAGATACTTTGCAAGCCTTAGGGAAATATGCCTTCTGCAGTAAAGAACTTGTCCCCCAAATTATGGAAATGTTACATTAGTGATGATTTGTTTAATGTGTCTGGGCCCAAGCTCTCAATTGGTGACTTGAAACAGATGTGTGGTAGTAGTAATTTTTGTACCCTAGAGGATTATATGGTGATGCGGTCTCTCTGGGCTCATCAGCAAGTTGTCACCTGTCTGACTAGGCCTTACATGTAGCTCTGGGAGGCAGGGACTGGAGGAGATGCAGAGAGGAGTGGCAAGAGGAGGAGAGAGGAGCCTAGGTTCTTAGTCTTCCAAGGGGATATGTGGCAGGTGATTGTTGTCTCTTCTCCTCCAAGCCTTGGGAATCCTGAAGGGAAGAACAGAATCCTCTAATCGTAGAGAGCTTCTAAAAACCGAATTAGATTTTTGTCCTTCAGTATTTCCTCAACTTTGCATGAAGTATTTGATAACCTCATAAATTCTTCCCCAGTTGGTAAACAAATTCCTCCACTGACATTACTGGGTTGTAAAACATTTAATTTATTTTATTAAGGACATACTGTGTTAAAACACTAACACACAGGGAATACAAAACTCAACAACACAAAGTCCCTAGAATGTAAAGTTTACATTCTAGACTTTAGAAAATAGCAGGATACTGTCATCTAGACTTGAGCTTGCCATCCAGGAGCAGTAATACTCTATGGCCCTATCAATAGATGTTCCGTACAAATGGCATATTGTATCTATAAGGTATTTATGGGGAAAGGGACATACCTAGGTTTTCTGGTAAAAGACAAAAAAAAGTTGTCTTTCTAACTAGGCACAGGCCATGTGATTTGATACTAACAGGTTTGTGTCACAGATTTTGAATGGCGGCCCTTTTTTTTTTTTTTTTTTTTTTAGTAAATCTAATTATGATCATGGGCAGATTGTGTATATTTTAATAACCTGGAATTAATACCTAGTTTTAGTATTTTAAACTTGGAAAGCAAGACGCTATCTTTATTCCTGGATAGTCAAAATTATATTTAATCGACTGGTGTTTTGGAATGAGATAAACCAATGTAGGTTTACTATAACCTCTAAGACATCAGTTGGTATGGTCCCCACAAAAATTACCAGACAAGCCTGTGTCCTACAGAAGTTTATTAATCTTACCAGCAAGGGAAAGCACTTTAAAAAGATGTCTTATAACATCTTAGAAAGGGAAGTTATAGAGAAACTTTCATAGGATTAGATTAAGGTTAACATTAGAATCAGATTATTTTGGGACAGGCTTTCAAAAGCAGAGAATGGGTAGGGATTGGGTAAAATGGGTAGATGGCAGTCAGTTTTAACTGGCTTACAGGTTGGGCACAGGCAGAGAACAGAGACTTTTAGGTGAGTTGTTGACAGAAAACTACTGAGGTGTTCTTTCCAGAGCAGGTGGTGTTGGTTCTTGCTTGATAGTCTTGGTACCAATTTTCATTGCTCAGGCTTGTAAGTTAGATTTTTCTCAATTCTATACAATCGAATTGTGTTTTTTTGTTTTTGTTTTTTTTTTAAGATTTTATTTATTTATTTGACAGAGAGAGACACAGCGAGAGAGGGAACACAAGCAGGGGAAGTACGAGAAGGAGAAGCAGGCTTCCCACCAAGCAGGGAGCTCAATGCGGGGCTCGATCCCAGGACCCTGGGATCATGACCTGAGCTGAAGGCACACGCTTAACGACTGAGCCACCCAGGCGCCCCTCAAATTGTGTTTAGAGAGATGAGTTTGGTTAGCCCTCTTCTGGAGTTCATTTTGATACTGTGTAAACCTGAAAGACAGAAATTTAGGATATTCTTCTAGCTTGTTAGAATATAGAATATATATGTATATATATATTTGATATGAATGTGATCATATGTATATGTATTCCTTGCTAGTTTTATGCATGTTGCTTTATTGGTTTTTTTAATTGGCAATAGTTGGATTCGAAAGAAGCCAAGCATAGTACGAAAGATAAAAATCAAGATTTCTTACTTAAATAAATTTCATTTAGTTCTATTTTTAACTTTGTGTCCCTATTGAACATGATATTTGAAATGATATTGCACAGATGAGCCTCCTCAGCACTTTAAGCAGAGGTTGAAGAGATAATTAATTATATTTGAGGTCTGGTTAGAAAATGTCATAGTCAAGACTACAGGACAAAACTTGGGATAGTACTGTTGAGAAATAGGTAGTATGTGCATAAAAGTCAACTTTGTTATGTATGTATAAACACATAATTATGTGTATATCTATATTTACTTATCCTGTACATATAATCAGATAAGTTTTTCTAAGCTATAAAAAAGCATCTTTTTAGCAGCTATTACCTTAACCTTAATGAGCAACTAAATTACTCTAGATCTGCTTTAATTTAGTATGAAGAAGTGTATTAAATAAACCATATTACATTCTCAATTAGGGGGCTGTCACATTAAAGGAGAAAGGACAATCTGTTTTCCATCAGTTATGTTAGAACACAAAGCAGATCTATGTAGCTCTATGTTATCCTATAGTGTGTTAATCAGATACAAGGTGTGACGGAAGCCAGTTACAAAGAGTTCTCCTGATAGTGAACAGGCTCTGATAATAGGTTGGTTAAGGCTTCACGATGTTTCTGTGGTTAAGTAGTAAACAAAATGATGTAGGACTTCAAAAAGGATGGCACATTCCATTTAAAATCAAACCATAAGTCTTTCATGACACTTTAGTTTTTATGGAAACTGAGTGCTTAAGATCATGTCAGGAGCTGAGAAAAGAAAATAAAAAACAAAGCATGTGTACCTTTAAATACAAGACAAACTCGAGTCTCAAAGCAAGGATATCAGGGTATCCTTGTTGTAAAAAGAAGCATTTCAAAAATGAAGAAAAAACAACTATATTCCTGGAGTATTTCCACAATGGCTTGATAAGTTTTTATGACGTATCTTGGCTGTGGTTGAGCTATGACATCCCTGAATTCCAGCTATTTCCTGACAATGGGGGAAAGGGTGTTTAAGAGAGAAGGAGAGATTTGGGGGAGAAGGGTTAGAGAGAACAGATTTTAGTTGATATATGTTGACTTTATTAAATTTTTGACACTGGATATTCTTTTAGAGTTGCTATTTAATTTTTTAAAATAAACTCCTTAGACTGCTAGTATTCTTCAGTTTTGGGGGATAATTATTTCAACAGCTTTATGAAATAATGGTATTAATCATAGATTTTTATTTATAGAATGTTAGAACTTCAGTAAATCTTAGATTTGTTTCATTTTAGAAATGAAGAATCTGAGACCAAAAGGTATTAAAATACCTGTAGAAGGTTGCTTATTTCTATTAGTATCAGAGCTAAACACAGAACCCAGGCCTCCTAACTCCTAATCCAATGTTCTTTGAATTATACCTTACCATAATATCATTAATACCTATAAATTCAGACTCTCAGACACAAAGAAACTGCCTTTGCTATGGCTGCTAAACTATACTCATTGTGGATAGATAAAGAAGATAGTTGAGGTATGATAAAGCTTTTACTGGTTTTCACTAAAATGGAAGAGAAAGGAGAACAAAAAAAAAAGTGGGAGGAGGTCACGGGAGAGGAGCACACATAGAGACCAGGGCTGGGGAAGAGTTACATGTAGTAGGTTGTTAACATGATATTAGGAAAGTAGATCTTCATTTTGAGATTGTCTTTTTTACATTTTTGGTCTTAAAATAGTCTTTTCTAGACAATAATAGTAGGTGGCAGTTGATTTACATTTAGCATCAGTCCCCAAAATTTGTTTTTGAAACTTTCCCAAAATCTAAAACTCTTGGGACCACTGTCCCAGCCTATTAGTTTAGTACTAAGTAGACTCTCAACAGCCATAAGCTAAAATACTCCATTTTCAAGAAACCTGGAACATAAAAATCAGTGTTTCAGAAACATAAAGATCAAAAGCCAGCATTGCATAGTGAAACAGTACTATCTCATTTGATTTTCACTAATGTTTACTACAAAGGAAAAGGAGAAGTCAATTATTTAAACCAATATTGTGTTCCTCATAACATACTTCATTCCAAAATGCTATATTTGGTAAACATTCAAATACCTGAAGCTGTATTATCACAACCTAGAGGAAATTTTTATGGCACAAGTACAATATATTAATAATGTTTCATATTTAGGTCCTAAATCTTAAAAATACATATTTTAAAATATTTCCTAAAGTTAGCAATTACTATTGGAATTAAGAAAGTCATTGAAAATCGATAGGATATATACAGTATTTATTTATTATGATTCTAGCTAGGTAATGGTATGGGTATTTTTTCTACAGTTTTTAGCTTTCAATAATGAAATAGTTTTACTGTTATAAATATTTTCACAAAGTCTTGTTATAACTGCTTGAGACTTTAAGGCCTTAATACTGGTTGGTCAAGGTTTTTTTTTTTTGCCATTTTCTTTGCTATGATCTATAACAATAAGCCACACATATTTACTAAATCTTAAGATTACCTCTCATGAAAACTCCTCTTGTCATTGTAGTGGATTCACTATAGTGGGAATCTGTAATCTTTGGATCATCTGCAAAACATAATTTTCTATATCCTAAATGATTACGGTATAGAATAACATATTTTTTTCTACTATTTCCTGAAGGAGAAACTGTTGTTTTCTGAAGAGCTAAGCAGGCAGCCATAGTGTTTTCATTGTGATCCTGTAAACAATAATGCACACATTAATCATTATGTTAGTCATAGAACATTAAGCCTATAGTTTTATAGTACAGAAATACTTAAAAGTTAGAATATTTTTTTTTTTTAAAGGGCAGTACAGGGATGCCTGGGTGGCTCAGTCATTAAACATCTGCCTTCAGCTCAGGTCATGATCCCAGGGTCCTGGGATGGAGCCCCATATCGGTCTCCCTACTCCACAGGAAGCCTGCTTCTCCCTCTCCCACTCCCCCTGCTTGTGCTTCTGCTCTCGCTATCTCTCTTTCTCTCTCTCAAATAAATGAGTAAAATCTTTAAAAAAGGGGGGGCAGTAACAGTCTGCATCATTGGTACTGTACTTTTTGGCCTTGTAATGTTAAGATATGCCTTGGTTCTATGAATTTATTCAGTCATAAACTGATCCAAAAAAAATGGTAAAAACTTCAGAGGAATTCAGATTGCATAAAAGTAGTCTAATTACATTTAGTGCTAGGTCTGTGCTAACTCACTGCCTTGGAAAATCAGCTTCCCCAAGACACTAACAAATCAAGCTTTAGTGTCAAAAGTTAGCCATGGATGCTCATGGATTTTTTAGCTTGTGTGTTTGGACTTCTGTCAAATGGTTAGATAGTCTGTGGATAGATAGTCTCTTTTTAAAATCTAAGCCTTGTGTGTGCACGTTCATTAATAAGAACATTGCTGTAAGCTTGAAGGGTGATAAGAAGGCTTAAGATTGAAGAAAATAGCATCTTTGTTACACATTTCTACATTACTGTATTTTTATTATTAGAATAGTAAAATCTTATGAGAAGCATGTAAGATAGTAATGCCTAGAATAAGCATGATTTTTTTTCTTTGTGCAGAGCATTACTCACTAGGCTAAATACATTTTATGGATATGTGATTTAAAGATTTTTTTAATGCTTTTGAGATTTTATTTATTTATTAGAAGAGAGAGAGAGCACTCGAGTGTGTGCTAGTGTGAGCAGAGAAGGTGGAGAATCCCAAGCAGATTCTGCACTGAGCATGAGCCAGACGCGGGGGCTTGATCTCACAACCCTGGACTATGACCTGAACTGAAAGGAAGAGTCGGATGCTTAACTGACTGAGCCACCCAGGCGCCCCAATTTACTTTTAAAATTATACCTATTTCTGTAACATTTCACAAATATTAGTAAGAAGCAAGTTTTACTCTCAGTGGAATAGCAAACCCCATCTTTTCTATGTTTTGAGCACTTGACTGGGTTTTATCTTCTGTTCCTACACTAGGAATCCATATGCTTGAACCTAAATGATAATAAAACAATCGTCATATGTTTTTTTGTCATCTTTCTTGAATACTTCTTCATTCAGATAATCAGATTTAAAATTTGTCTACCAAAATAAAAAGTTTGTTTCATACCTCTTGCTAAGTGAAACAAGCTAGTATTCACAAAAGAAACAATACCTATCAAATTAGTTCCAGTATTTAATGTAGATTTAATAGAATTTCTGGTATTAAAAGTATATTCTGGATATTATAAGGCATATTATAAGGCATATATTGATGACCTGTAACTAACTTATCTTTAAGGAAAAAAGCCAATTAGTATGGAGAATTTCTTGCCCCAAATACCATTTACTTTTTGTATATGCATTATTTTTTTTATCTTAACAGATAAGTTCATCCTTTTCTTCTCTAAGTGTATATGATTAATTCTTCTTAAATTATCTAGCCACTTCTAATGTGATGGTAATATATTTGTGTAGCCAACTTTGCAGCTAACACATACACTGTGCCACATAGAGAACCAAAAAGTATACTTGCAAAGTCACACATTTTAAAGAGGTTCAAAATTATATTTAGCATTTGGGCAAAATTATTTTAAAACTAATCACAGTGCTCATATTGCATAATTAGCACCACTTAGTATTACATCTAGTTTTGGAAACCCAAAGTGAACCATTCAGATCTGTAGCCAGTGAAACTACTTGTAACAACATCTCTGTGCTGTTATTTTTTTAATTCCCTCTTTCCCTTATACCCTCCCATGTGCGGCCAGGTCAGACCGAACATGACTGAGAATACCATGTGTTATAAAATAAACTTACCAGACCAGAAGCTACTTCCTCTCAAATCACTGCTTGGTCAACAATTCAACACATTTGTAGAACCTTAGAGCTGAAAGGTGACCTTGGAGTTCATTTATTATATTCTCATTACTAAAGAATCCATTCTATAGTGACCCTGACAAATATTCATTTGTCCTGTGTTTCATTACCTTTTCCACATTGCTAGCCCAAGGTTTACAATGCTGTCATAGCCACAACTAGCTGTGTGCACTTAGGTTAATACAGTGTTCTGGGCCTTGTTTTCTCATTTATAACATGACAATAATTATAGTACTTAAATCAGAGAGCTGTCACTTCAGTTAATTAACAGTAATGGCTAACATTAAGTGTTTTCAATATGGGTTTTCTAAATGCTTTATAGGTATTATCTCATTTTATCAGAACAACTTATGTGTAATCAGTAAATGGATGATTGTATAAATTATCATCATATCTCTTCACTGTAAGGGTACCAACAAGATGGGATTTGGTTTTAGCATTTATTGTTTATATCTAAATTGTCAATTTCAAATGTAGATTAAAATTGTAGATGTAACTTGGAGTAAAAAAAAAAACTCCTTTGGGGCACCAGGCTGGCTCAGTTAAATGTCGAACTCTTGGTTTCAGCTCAGGTGGTGATCTCATGGGTCCTGAGGTTGAGCCCTGCCTTGGACTCCAAGTGCTGAGGGGGGAGTCTGCTTGAAAATTCTCTCCCTCTGCCCCTCCCCCCACTCTTGCAGGCATGCACGCTCTCTCTCTTTCTCTAAAATAAATAAATCTTTAAAAAAAAGAACCTCAGTGATTTAAATATTGAAATTATAACAGCTGGCATTAGTAAATGTTTATTATTTTAAAAGTAAAATGCAATAATGTTTATAATCTATCTTTTATACAATTAAATTTTAAATAATTATATCAGGAAATAGATTGAGAACTAATAGGAATGTTAATATTTAACTATTAAAAAAAGAAAGCTTAATAATTTGGCAGCAAAATTGCCATTAGTAGTATCATAGCCAAAAAAATTTTCTACTTACCCCTCAGTCAAAAAGGGGCATCTATTATAGTTTCAAAGATGTACAGTATAGAACACACGTCTGACAGCAGATACTGCTAAGAGATTTATCAATAATGTGAAACTTCTAAAATTTAACAAGTAAAATTTTAACAAGATAATAATAAAGTTACAGTCTTATAAAATTTTAGACTTATTCTTACATCCCAGAAATTCCTTCTGTGCTGACAGTTTTTTACTTTGAGCCTTAGCTTTGGATGAAAATTGCTCAGTATTTAACTAAAACGTATATTTGATCCATCTGTTAATTACCATGATCATCTTGACTATGGGAGGACAGTACTATTGCCTGGCACCTTTCCAACTCCTTTTTAGATAACTAAAAAATGTTATAGATGTGACAGAGGAATTTAAAACTAGGATCCTAGAGTTAGAATGACAAGAAATACTTTGAAATTTTTTTTTTTAATCTATGCCATCAGTGGTACTGTCCATTAATTGTAAAGTGAATATACTAGTCAGAAGTAGCCACAGTCTGTGGCAAAAGTCGAGAGCTAGATAGGTTCAGCTGTAGCTAACAGTAACTTGCCAAAAAGTCCTTCAGAAATGTTCACCAATATGTTCACTCTGTGAACAGGTATTAGAGATATACCAGTAAAGAGGTCACAATCTTGCTCCTCAGGAGTTCATGATTGGAGGAGGAAATAGACATTTAAAGAAGTAATTATGAACAACATAATGTTATTTTATCCTTTAGAATTTAATGTGAAATTAAATTCTATTTGTTTAGAATTCAATTTAATATTTAATATTTAATTTAATATAATAATTTAATATAATTTGTTTTCCCTGGTAAACCATTTCAGTAGTTGGGAGACATAGCTTTCTTTCCTTCTGAAAAGTGTTTATCTCAAAAAAGATGTAGTGAAAGATGTCATTTTAATGCTTAACTACCTATCATTAGTGCTGCAAGTAATTATAGCCACAAATTTTAAGAGTTGAAGTCCGATTGCTTACCTAAATTCTGAACAGGTATTTCTAATGTTCCCTTTGACCCAAACAAAGAACCTCCAAATTAGTACTATTATCTGAGGGCGAGATAGTTCCTTTATAAGCTTACATAATAATACTTGACTATTTGTTTTCAATAGGAATATGATGAAGAATGGGCTAAGAAAATTCAGAGTGAAAAGTTTCGCTGGCATAACTCTCAGTGGCTAGAGATGGTAGAGAGCCGTCAGATGGATGAGAGTGAGCAGTACTTGTATGGTGATGATCGAATTGAGCCATACATCCATGAAGGGGATATTCTTGAAAGACCTGACCTTTTCTATAACTCAGGTAAGATGATAACCAAAGCAAAATTAAACAGTTTGTGTGCTATCAATAGGGATTTTGGTCGACCAACCTTGCTCATTCCCAAGCTTTGGAAGTACTTCTTGTAGTATATAAATGGACTTCTGCAAATGATTTCAGAATTACCATCCACACACACCATGCAAACCTATTAACTCACCATTTTTTTTTCCAAGTTAGTCTTTGATGTGATCTCCATAAAAAAGGTTGTACCCAGGAAAATCAATTACTCTTAGTTTATTACTTTCTAGAATGTATAACTTAAAATGACATCCTCAAGGTTTCTGACTTCTGTTTGAAAACATGATATTCATTTTTCTCTATTTGGGGTTTATTTAAATGTATAACTTAACTAATTTATGTTTTGTTTTCCAATGTATTTCATTTTGCCATGGTTTTGCTTTAATTTCGAACTAGTAAACTCTACTTGGTTGGGAAGATTTAGACACTTTACAGCAATAGTTTTATCTTTTTAACTCTGCTAGTGTTTTCAGGGTAAGATTTAATTTTTACATAAATCATACATATATTATAACTGTTGATTCTACCATCCTGCCTTTTTCCAAGGATGAGTTTGGCACAAAGATTGGTAAGTTTCTGCATATTCTGGCTTTCAAAGTGTTGCACTGTTGCCAATATTGATATTACTTCATTGAACTCATTTAGTTGAGAGGAAGAAAAAGATTTCTAATTAAGATCTGTAGCAGGTTGGATATGAAAAGCATTAAGATATTATGTCTGAATTAATGGTTTATTTTTTCACCCTGCTGTATATTCATTCACACTTTGTTTTCATAATTTTGTTTTGTGCAAATTGCCCATAAACACTGTATTATTTTTATACTTAATATAGATACTAGAATCTTGGAAAATTGATACTTTACTTTAAAAATTAAATGGATATCTTCCTAACTGAACTTTACAGTAGTTATGAAATACTGTCTTGTGTTTCAAACCAGATGGAGTAGATCATTAATTTCAGCCAACCAGAATATCTTAGTTCAGTAATGGCAAGCAGCTGTTCCTTACATACTCAGATATTCATGAAGTAAAATAATGTAAAATATATATGATATGAATTTTTTTGTTAACAGGAATCAGAATTCTATGGAATCAGGTTTCTTGCTTTGAAGATTGATAGCTACTTTCCAGTGTGAATCAATTACTAGTTTCCAAAACTGAATAAAACTTTTAACCATCTCAGTATTCAGCTTTGTTGTTTAATATGATTAGAACTAAAGAACAAACTTCTAAAAAATTATACCACATTCCCAAAATTAAATCACTTAGGTTAACCTCTTAAAATGAAGATCATAAACACTTTTCTGATATTTTATAATTAAAATGTACAACTTATGCTTTTGTGAGAGATCTGAATTATATATATTTTTTATATATCAAAATCTAGAAGCAGCCACAGCTGATGGAAAAATAAATAAATTTAAGCATTTGAAGAGTGGAATATTATCATTAGATATCCTCATATTTTTTTTTTAAATCTCTGTAGACTGATGATATAGTAGACATTTTTCAGTGGAAGTTACATTGCTATTAGTTTAATAAAGATAAAGGTCTCATATCAAGCCATCTATATTATTTTAGTATATTAATTATTTTACCTAGTTCATTTTCCATGAATAATTCAACTAAATGAATCTTTGTGGTATCTCTTGATATGTGTCATGGAAATCTAGAAAATAGCAGCCTCTTGTCTTTCATTGTGAGCAGTTGCATCTTCAGAAACACCAGAGAAATTTGTAAAACTGCAGATTTGTTTGAACACTTGAACCATCTTATTTAAGTCCCTGGTCCCCATGAAACTGTAGGCTGCTTCTGATAAGAGCAGCCTTAGTAGCTTTTCAGCCACAAAAGTTAAGATAAATGGCCCGTGATTCCTTGGGTCTTATCTTTTATGTTAAAATGAAATAACATTTGTTGCTTCCTAGTCATCAGTATTGCCCTCTATATTTTCAAACTGTTAAATATGTCAAAATATATGATTCTCTCTTGCTTTCATTTTTAAAAAGGATCTTAGTATTGTCATATGAAAATAAGAATCTAGCATCTCCTTTAGTTACAGTATTTTTTTCCTTAGAGTCTAAAATTATTGTGATTGTAGTCACTGAGTAATTTCCTGTTGCATCATAAAAATGATGCTGTTTGCTTTAAACATGTTTACCCACAGAGGAAGTGTAATTTATAAAGCTGTATTGCTACTACATATTTCTAAATGACTTTTTACTTTTTGTTGTTTTTTCATCAACTTGCTGAATCTTATTCTTAGCATTTAATATGTAAATACATTTCTGGAATATGAAGCTTACAGTGCTTTGTTTCTGTCTCAGGATTATTGTAAAACCATAGTTTTCATTTACCTATATGTTTCTCTGATATCTCTTATTAGGTGTAGCCCAGTAAATTATGATTTTTCTATTTTAGTAATTTCTTTTGCTCATTTTCTTCATTATTGATATCTATTTTCTCCCACAAGTCACAGTTTCACTTTCGGCTAGTTCACTAAAGAGCCCAATATTATGTTTTCATTTAACTTAAAAAAAAAGTTTATTTCAGTAACAATGTATATAAGAAGATAATGAGTTTTTGTATTTTTTACCTTTATTCACAATGTCTATAAGCTAGTTTTTTAACTGACTTGCAAAAATCAGAAGGTTGATAAATTACCTGTGCTCACAATAAATTTGCTTTGATTTCATTCTTGCTCCAGTATATAACCCATTTTACTCATTACCATATTTATCATCATTACTGGGAGCACCTCAAAAAGGTGTGTTGTATAACTATGGTCTAAAAGTTTCATATAATTTAATAACCTAAATGTTTATAATGCTCTACAGCTTACAGAGTGCTCTGGTGTATATCATCTCTGTCTTCTGTTTGTTCTCTGGTAGTTTAAATGTTCCATAAAATTCTTTGGTTTGTTGTTGCTATCAAGGGTAGAGTAGGAGCTTTAGAAGGACACTCTTAGATTTATCTAGACTTTATAGTCAAGAATATACGATTCCTTTTTATTACTTCTATAAAAGAATTAACTTTGGATGCAGAATGCTAAGAAACAAATAGATAATTCCAAAGAAGTTGAGGTG
Source organism: Callorhinus ursinus (assembly GCF_003265705.2). Classification (NCBI taxonomy): domain Eukaryota; kingdom Metazoa; phylum Chordata; class Mammalia; order Carnivora; family Otariidae; genus Callorhinus; species Callorhinus ursinus. Next base: position 28,540,131 of record NW_027397075.1, on the reverse strand, counting down.
TTTGAGCTGAGGATTTAATTAAGGTGTAATTTAACTTTTATTCCTCATTCTAGTAAAAGGATTGTTCATATAGCAGAGCTGCCTAAATTTTGTCAAGACATTATAAAGGACACACTAGAAGCTTTGGTTTACTGAATGAATTGCTGTGCTCTCGGATTATTAAAAATTAATTTCAGAAGAATAAATTTACTCTTTCTTACTTACATAATGTCAGGTTTATTATATTATCCTAATTGTATTCTAGGTTTATAACATTGCTGGCTGAATTTTTAAACTTAGACATTTTTAGTTTGATCTCTTTTTCATGAGCTCCTAGTTTGTAGTTCTCTGTATTCCTTTTATCCTTTTGCTACTCATTTTCCCTTTGAAGACAATGGGAGCTCCAAATCAAAATGAAGATTTTGAGAAATTGACAACAGTTTTTCATTTAATTTCTTCTTAATCTGGCTTACTTCATTAGGTCATATTTCATGTATAAGCTTTTAAACTATAATTCACGTATCTTTTTATTTGGTTGTATTTATTTTCTGGATGTTAGAATCTTTTATGCTACTGGCATGCTGAATATCTTTGTATTCACTTTCAAAGTGTGGTGAATATTTTATTTTGTCACTTTGCTTAGTTGTGTTCCTCTAAAAGTGGCAGATTTCTTAAACTTTGATCTTCAATCATTTGGTTGTAATTTAACAGAGGAACTTACTGATTTTTGTGGTCTTAACCTTGTTAATTTTAGCCACACTCCTAAGAACTCTTCAATTCCTATAAAATATTATTCTAACTGTTTAACTCTCAATCTGTTGTGTCTTGGCATTTCCCATAATTTCATTTTTTGTAACTTTTGGTGTTTTGCTGGTCTTTTGATTTATCAACTTTTCAAAGACATGGAAACTGGACTTAATATTAGATACTTTTAAGCTACCTCTTAAGTGATTAAAATTTACTAAAGTAATAAGAAAAATACCGAAGATATTCGTTAGCAATTCAACAATTATATAATAATACAAATCTTTAGTGTACAATATGTAACAAATAAGTGGTACTGGAGTCATATGGAAATACAAATCACCTCACTTACTCACTTGCCAACATTATTACTTAATTTTACCATTCACTTGATTTGTAATAATAATAACTTTACTCCTCAAATAGATTTTATCATTAATTGCTACCTATCTTTCAAGACTCAAATCAGTTCTCTGCCTCCCTCCTCCCCAAGTAAGATTTTCTGCCCCCTACAGAACACAGTAATCTCTTTATACCATCTTCTGCCTCCAGTACTCATTCAGTACATAACTTTCATTCCTGTTGTATAGCATTTATTAATGAAATGTATTATTTAACTGTATCTTAAGTGTTTGTCTTATATTTCACTTAATCTAAAATTCTTGAAAACAAATTATATATTGCAACTTTTTGTATTTCCCACAGAACCTAGCAGAGTATTATTATGCAAATGTAGGTGTAAAATGATCATCTGGTGATGATCTAAATAATTTGCTTACTATGTGCCAACTTTATAAACAATGTTGTGAGTATGACCTAGCCAACATTTATCTATAGGTCACTTAACAACCCAGAATACTTTCAGAAAAGGAAACTTTAAAAGACCTGAGAGCTTTCCAAGTAATTATTACAAAAGCCACATACTGAAATACATTTCTTCTATGCCTAGGTTAGCCCAGAAACCATTACTTAGAGCTTTTTTCCTCAAATTCTTTTCTTATCCTTAACTTATTCATAATTCTATCAATAATAGGTTATCTAGTTTCTTAGATTAGAATAAATAAAAAAGTAGTATCATTATAAAATCATCAGGAAGCAATAATAAAGACTTAGATAAAGGAAAGGAGCACTTTATAAACAAAGAAAAGAACTCCTCGAAAGCATAGTGGTGTAAAGCCAAATTAGCATAGGTAGTCAAATATTTCTAATAACCTAGGGCATGACAAAAAAGTAATTTATACTTATAATGAAGATTAAGTCATCAAGAAATAACAAATTATGTTCAATATACTTTTTAAAAACACAGAGAATATAAAATATACTTACATTTCTAACCCAAGTTTGTGTGTGTGTTTTAAGGTTGGCACTGAAAGTGTCAAGCATTGCTTATTTAGAAATTAACTTACTTGAAATATTTAATTTCTTAATTATTCTACACAAATGAAGCTGTCTGGGTATAAAATGTTGCTCTTTACTGACACCATGCTATTTAATGTCTCCCTGTCTTTATTCATTGTTTCCTTAGCCTTGACCATCCTTACTATCCTACACTACCTCACCTCACCCCTTATCTTTTATCTATTTTTTACATAAGACTGTAAGTCCCTTGAAGGTAGAGATTGTCTTATTTATCTCTGTGCTAGTATAGTACTACCACATAGTGGGTGCTCAATAAATGTTCACTTGTTTTGCTGCATTGTTGTGAACACTTAAGTATGTACGGTCTTCTGCTCATATTCCCAGAGAGAGTAGCATGTCATGCTAACATTTCTCTTTTAATATATAGATTATTTTTTATTGTGTTGCTTGATAGAGTAGTTTCCTTTTTATTACCTACCAATATGTTTCACTACTTAACAATTTTCCTTCTTTCTAGATGGATTAATTGCTTCTGAAGGAGCCATAAGTCCAGATTTCTTCAATGATTATCACCTTCAAAATGGAGATGTAGTTGGGCAGCATTCATTTCCTGGCAGGTAAATACTTCCAAGAAAAATCTAATATATGGTGTTTCCCTTGTTTTTGAAAAATGGAATTCTCTTCGCTCCCCCATTTCTCTATTTTCATTAAAGAGGAAAAAATCCTCAACATTTTCAAGAACGTGCTTGTTTGATATTAAATTAACTTACGGAGTCACATTTTCTGTATTAAAAAAATGGAGATTGCAGATCTGGAAAAAAAAAATGCTTCATCACTTTGGAAAATACAGGCTGTCCATTGAAATAGACAGTACCTTTGCCAAATTAATGAACTAGATTGTTTCCTAAGTGTTTTCCAAAGCCAGTAAAATATAAGAACACAATACATTATTTTAATAATTATTCAGACATCACTGTTTTTCAAAGTTGACATTTTGATTCAATTAAAGACTATTCTTCCCTGCATGGTATACAAATAAAAGATTTAAAGAAAAAAAAATACGGCATTTCGGCATTGTTGTACAATTATAGTAAAGTTTCTCCCAGCAGATATCTCATTTCATTACTAGTGTCATAGATTTTTAAAATTTTATCAGAAAGTGTGTACAGTATTTTCCTCTTCATATCATTCTTAGAGGTATAATATTTTAATTTAGTCTGACTTGAAATTTCACATTATACTGGTTCGATGAATAGGTGGAGTCTTAGTTGCCCTTAAGACTCTTTTTTTCTTTAAAAAAAATTGCAACCAATATGTTATAATTCTTAATGATCACTTATAATAAGCCATTTTAATCCAATAATTATTGCAAGCAATATTGATCATCTATTGTGTATAATCTATTTTATGAGTATTCTTCATTTATTTTAACCTACACAGCAACATTTTAAAGCAAGTATTATTATAGCCATTTTACAAAAGAAGAAATCAAGGCTCTAATAATTTAAGTTTAACTTGTCAACTCACAAAAGTAGGGTGGTAGAGAAAAAATTTGTACTCCGGTCTATATATCTCCAAATTTTAGGTTCTTTCTAGTATAACATGATGCCTAATTTGGAAGGAAACATAACATACTAGAGTGACTTCTTAAGTGTTTTTGTCTTTTTTTTTTTTACCACAACTCACATGAAGAAATACATTTCATATTGCAACCTAGTGCATGCACAAAGATATGTTTATATATATGTTTATATATTTGTTTATATACACATATACCTATACATATAATAAAACAAAAAATTTTTTAAATGGTAATTACTCTTAGTACCTGTAATGCACTATTCTGTTTCATTTTTGAAATGCAGATTGCAACCTACTATATGATTTCATAGTTCATTGATGGTTGTGACCCAGAGTTTAAAAGCATGTTGAAAACTTAGGAGTATTACATGAAACACAGTATAACCTTATATATAGTTAAGTATTCTGTAGTGGACTTTAAATAAATAATAACACTTCAGAAATAGTTTCATTGGTGTACTGGATTTTCATGGTGAGAAACTCTTGCCTCAGGACATAAAAGTTAAACATAGTTAAATATCAGAAAGCATATGGCTTTTGATTGCTTCTGATGTTTCTGTCTATATTAGCTATAATTATTTAAATAGAGGCTCTGTTTAATCATTGTAACTACTATACTCCATCATGTGACAATTCACTGTAAAAATGTTTTCTGAAACATAATTGGAAAAGGAAGAAGTGATTTGGGTGTATAATCCTAATTATTTATATTGAAATTTTTGCCGATAACATTACAAAATTAATTATTGTGCCATTTATGTTTCACTATGAACAAAAACATTATTTTGGTATCTCTGGCAGATATTGCCAATCTAAAGAAAGCAGACTAATACTAGTCATGCATTACTAATTTCAGAAAGACTTGCTTTCATTTTTTTATATAATTATATGATTAAGAACCTGAACACTTCGATTAAAATTGAGTATTCAAAACAGTGAACTTATGAGCTCAATTCAACAAAATCTCTCATTTCTGGTTTTCAAAAATGGTCATTTTATAAAACAATAAAAGTGTTTTAAGAGATAGTGGTATCTAATGAATAAATTATACACTGTGTCCAAAGATTTCAGGATTTTATTCCCCAGTTCTGTTAATAATTTTTTTTTAAAAAGACTTTGGGAAAGCCTCTTACCTTTGTACTTTCAGTTCCTTCTCAAGGGTAGAAATATTTCAGTTGCTTCTTTTACATCATAAAAGACACATCACAGTTATGTTGGCTTAAAGGATTAGCTAATAAAACATACTATAGACTATTTTTTTCAAATCAAAGGAGTGAAATACTTACTTATTATAATCATTTTGATTTGAGAATTGTTTGACCTGTAAAAAAAAAAAAACTTCCCCTGAGAAAGTTAAGTCTTTCATCTCTTGTCTTCTGTAATTTTTCAGGCCTTAAATCACATAACTGTATCCTTTTCTCTTTTTATTTCCAGAAGAAATAATTTACAATGAATTTCCTTAGTTTTTTTGTAAGTTATCAAATAAAAAGGGACTGTAAATTGTATCAGCAGAGATACAGAGAAAGTATACAGTATAGCCCAATACTCATAGTTGCTTTTTGCTATAGTTTGTTTTATTGACCTACTCTGGAATCATTTACTCTTTCTTTTATTCAGTCATTTTTGGTTGGTTAGGATTCTCTTTTAATAGGATTTCTGTGCTCTTCTTTGATAGTAACAAACTATGGATCTTAACTCTGGCTTACTTTTTAATTCTGCAAAGATTTAAGTATTTTAAATTGCTACATAAGTACTCACATATTTGGCATGATCATTTTGCTGCATACTGTCCCAGATGTGAAATTTTAAACTAATGGTTACCTTTCAGCTTCTGATATCCAATAGGTAAATTTAAAGCCTATTAGATCACATAACATTGCCTTAAAATACTACTTTTGAAACTTTTTACTTTAAATAGGAATATTTTAAACAAAATAGGAATATTTTTTGAGAAATGTGAACAGAGAATATTGGACTCTTATTCTTCATCTTCTTTGGAAAGATGAGAATATGTGGACTTAATGGGCAACATGAAAAATTTGAGTTAATAATGAAATTTGTAAGTACAATGTCTTGATTGAGTTCTGAATATTGAAAAAAGTTTCTTTAAATACTTGTAAAAAGAGGAAATGTTACCTATTTTGAGGGTTTTTTTCTTTAAATCAAGGAAATTGTCCAGATGACTTAACAAAAATTTTCCCTGTTCTTTGTCATATGTCTTTTATAAATAAGCACTGTCAAGTTACTGGGAAGAAGAATTTTTTAAAAATTAATGTATAAAATGTGAATTTTTTCTTTACCATTGTTTTTAATGATTTGAGAACGTGAAACGATATGACAGTGCCAAGTGGCATGCTCTTCAGCCAGTATGCATGGCTTCTCAGTCCTTGTGTTTTTTTAATATATTAGTTTTAATGGGTTCAGGTAAAGTAGATGATCCCAAGTTCCTGAAAGGTAAAAAATAAATTTCTAATTTGTATGATGAGGGTTTTTTTTTAATTATTCAAAGAAAAATTCTTCACTTTATTCCTAAAATGACAGAGTTTAGTAATAGGACAAATAGGTCTAAAAATGGGGACAGTAAGCCAGATTTAGAGAATGGTTTAAACCATTTCAGTTGGTATTTTTCTTAGTGATTTAAACCATTAAATTGGTATTAAAATCCAAGTGATCCTTCTTAATCTGAAAGCCTACACTTTTGTAATAAACCAAGGCAGTTTAATTGGAAACAGTAAGTTAAACTCATCTATCCCATTCTGCAGAGGAGACTGAATGTTTGATAAAATAGATACTGGCAGTTGGACAGCAAATCCTGGGTTTTAGACATGTGTCACTATCAGTTAGAACCTCTTGGTGCCAGAATTTCCCAACGTTTAGAGGTGATGCAAAATCCATTAGGGCTCCAAGGCATTAGCTATAGAGCTGCCAATCCCAGAGGGTTAGATGTAAATCTCCCCCCCCCCCCCCCCCCTCCAAAAAAAATCTGAACTGGTGTTAGAAAGTAAAGTGGAACTTGCTATTGAAGCTAATTAAAAATAATAGGAGTAGGACTAGCTTTTTTCCCCCTTATATACAATATATCCACACCATATTTTTGGACCGTTTTTTTTATTATAACTCTTACTTTTCAAGACTAACAAGAACCTCATGTTGAGTATTTTTAAACTGCTTCCAGCTTTTACAAATCAGTTTTTGTTGCAGTAAAAATGGTCCATTTTTCTTTTATAGGAATCCAATTTTCATAAACTGGGAAAAAAATTGCAGAGACTGCTTAGGTTTCCTTGGGGCTTTGAAAAATATTTTTCAGAGGGCCTGGAGTTCTTTGTGGTTGGCACAGTGATGTCATTTACTGACCGTTTCACTGGAGTCAAAGATGAAATAGATGTGTGCTTTATCTGAGCCATCTGATTCTTACACTTTCATTTTCTGTGTGTGTTTTAGATAGCCTGCTTCATTCTTTCCCTTTCTGAGAATACTTGGGCATTAACTATTCTGTCCATTATATGTATTATATATTATACATACACACTTTTTATTCCATTCTTTCTAATTTATTTTTTTCAAACATTAAATCACAGTTGAAATGATAGTTGCCCTTTTTAAAATCATCCTGAGTAGAACTAACAAATTATTTTCTTAATATATAAAAAATAATCTTTTATCCAAATTTTTAAATGTGTAATTCTTCCTGAGACAATGATTCTACATGTCAAAATTAGACTTATTTCTTTAGCTCTCAGGCCACTTTAATTATACTCAGCTATTTAGTCCGTTTTTCATTTGAAAAAAGTAACCTCAAAATTACATATTCTCTGTCTAAATGTCATTGTGTAGTGTTTACAGAACTACATATTATTCTTAGAACAATATATTAGAGTATTTCAAAGCAGTTATTCAAAGGAGAAATCAAATTATTATCTTTCTTAGAACCCTTCATTTGGCTTGTCAAGAAGTTCTTTTATATTGAGAGGAATGTAAATATGCTTATAAAATACCTTCTTTGATAAGTCCCATATCAACTTTCAGTGATAACCCATACTCTTCTCTTCTAATAAAGTTTTAGTGACCTTCATTACTGAGTAAGTAGTATAGAAATCATATGGAAGGATCAAAAGAAAATGAAAAGAACCTCCTAGAAATAGCTCCGTTGATACACATTGAGACCAGCCATTTGTTCAGCAGCATTTTAGGAACTAAATGAATTGGTATATACTTATGAAATCTCTTAAAGATAGTCATTCAGTAAAATACTGCTTTATTTACTGTGCTATTAAATTTTTATCAAAAATGGTTATACTTTATTATTTATTCATTTATTTACCTATTGATTTTTCTCAGAGGAGAACATTCATGAGAAGTCTTTAAAAAAAAATCTCCCGACTTTAGTAATTTTTTTCAGACATGGTGGTTACAAAATAAAGGAAGCAGATTCCATTTTCACCTTCAATTGCCAAAATTTTTTTAATCCTTATACCCACCCATAGGAGCAAAGTAGTACTCGGATACACCTCTGTGGGAATTTAAATGGATAAAACCTTTGTGGAATGTATTTGGTAATAGAGAACAAGATCCTTACATTGTTCACTTCCTATAGCTCTGTAATTTCATTTCTAATGATTTATCCTTATGAAGTAATTAGAAGTAAACACTAGATAAATAAACTATTAAAAAATAAGTGTTTGTGTCTCAAAGTGTAAGTGTAGTGAATGTCGTGTACACCTATTGTGGAGTAAATGTTATTTTTAGCATCTGCTTTTGTGCCACATGATTTTATTCACAGATTAGATTACACCAGTGTTCTGATTTAAGAACATAAATATGAAGGTCAAAATAGGTAAAAATAAATATATTTAGCAATAGATAATCACTTTACATAAATTCTCCACTTTTTAAAGAATTGATCACAGAGATCTTTTAATTTGATTTTTCCTTATTGAAAATTCTTTTAAAAAATTGTTATTCACCCCTAATGTTTTGATAGCATAAAGTGAATATACCACTGCCACATCTCTGATTTCTAGTAATGAAATTGGACAGTATGTTTGGAGTGTTTGGTCATTCCATTTATATTTCTTTCCATGTATTAAAACATTATGACAAGAGATTCATTGATTTAATATGTAAACATATTTTCATTTTAAGATAAGCCTATTACTAAAGAGTATATAATATTAAAAAACAAAAACTTACTGAATGCTTTGTATATGCAAGGCACTTAACTATATATCTTATTGACTCTCTGTTCCTTTCATACACATTTGCATAGGTCCCTAATAATTTGTTCTTGACTGTATCTAGTTTCGGGTATTTTCAAGAGTTACTTCTCAGTTTAAATGCAATTTTGTGAAGTCATGATTAAAACACTTAGAGTAGAACCTCTGTATAGAAGCTGATGGAGGTTGGGTAACAGACAATATTCTATTTACTTTTTAAAAGTTGCTCTGTGTCGGTATTTGATTTGGTCTAAAAATATCTAGATATGTGTAATTTTTATTATAATTGTATTAGGTTATCCAAATAGCATTGTTCTTAATATATGTAAACATGTATTTCAAGCCTAGTAATTAGTGCTATAATAATAATAATGTAATTATAATAAGAATTTTAAGTTCTTCCTCCTTTCATCAATATTAACCAATCAGAAATGTATGGTGAAATATCTTAAAATGAATAAAACCATTTATAAGAAATAATACCATGTGACAGGTAAAATTTTATCTAAGGTAATGAAATTTTACTTTTAAACTTGTGGGATGGTGAAAACAGGAGAACAAGAGTGGCAATAGCTATGTAACACATTCTGTTGAGAGAATTAAACCAATGCAAATAAGTGATTTTTACACTATGAGACTCTTGCTGTAACATAATTCTTACATTAAATTTCATTTTTCTTTCTAAATACTCCCATAGCAATTCTGCCAGTTATTTTTTTACTTCAGAAGATGGAATGTCTTAGGACCCTTCTAAAAGTTTCAAGGAATAAAATGGTTCAAGGTGTTTTTTTTTTTTTGTCTAAATCAAAGTATACAGACTAATAACTTGCATTTAGTTAGCATTTATATCTCATGTATTTCATTTGATCATCAATAATGTGTGAGGTAGATAAGGGAAAGAATAGTATCGTCCTCATTTTAACATATGTAGAAAGGAAGGCTTAGAGATTTTTAAGGGACTAGTCCAAAACCACATAGCTAATAGTGAAGCCTTTACTGTTATACCATTATGGCCTCCAAAAGGCAAGCAAATTTGTTAGTCTAACAGTGAACTGTGCTTTAGAGTGTCTTAGAGTAAATGTTATTAAAATTCAGAGTAAGATATGTGGTTTTTGTTATGCAGTACATTGTTTACCTACTTTATTTTAATACATTTGACACTGTTTATTACAAATTGGTGCTTCAGATTGCTTGGAGGCAAGTTGCTAAAAATGTATTAACACACACATTTAAAAAAAAGAAAAAGTGTGTTAACACATTAACTAATTAGTTCATTACTATTAAATTCTCGTAGGTACTTACTAGTTCATTAGGTTCTCCACACAGAATAATCTACTCATGTAAAAAAGGAGGATGAAATGAGTAAAATAATCTCAGGCTATAAGTTAATATCTCTTACAAATCATTTATTTAGCTAATTAACCAATGTAAATGTTTATATACATGATGCTATTATTTTATGCCTATACATGAATCCTCATATATTAGTATTACTTGTCTTATTTGTTTAGACATTTTATAGAGACAGCTTCCTTCTAGCCTTGAACAAAGGCAAGGAAATTTGGTTCTGCTACTCGGACACTAATGATTTGCATTTCCCAAGGAGAATTGAATTAGGTTTTATTAGTAATTTGGGCCCATAACTTTTAAGGCCAGATTTTATTAGATTATCACACATCAGCATTAGCAAATTGTAAACTTTACTGAAATATAGAAATACAAGCCAAAATTCAAGGCTTAGAATCCTGGAAACTTGGGAAGATGTTTTATCCTAGAGAAATTATACTCCTGACTTGGAAAAATATTTTAAGTGATTTACTTTCCTTTGGAAATTTAGAAGCAAGAGAAAAAGTTGGCAATAAAACTACCCTCGTTAAGTTTGTGGTAATTTTCAGTCTGGTGATCTGAGCAGAGTTTTTGGAGGCATACATGTTAGCTGTATATAAAGTCCAAAGATGCTCCCAAAGAAAACCAAATTTATTGTCACTTTATTTCGGACTTTTATTTAGATGAAATTCAGCGTGACTGAGTCTATAAATTAGAAAAAAAATAATCTGACTATGACTAGATCCTATAAAAATGTTAACACATCAATTATGGTGTAGCTTTGTACTAGAAGAAATGACATGGGAGTTAATCCAGTCATGACTAGGAAGTTAATTATATCACCACCTTTTAAGAGTGATTATCTAGTGTTAAAGTTTATACATTTTTTATATGTATTAATCACATTTTTGTTGACTCTACAGATATATAAAAATTAGTTGTAAATTTAAATGGAAAGAAAGTAGAAAGTCCATCAGCAGATATGACTGCTTTTATGACATGCTCTTAGTTTCAAAAAAATGAGGGGTTTTTTTGAGGAATGGGATTTAAATTACCATTTTAAAGCCTTGCTTAGTGACATTCTAATTAAAATAACAAAATTGTAAGCAATTTGTTTGATAAACACCACCACCCCCTCCAAAAAAAAAAAAAAAGGAGAGAGAGAGGAAAACACAGTGTGTCATCTCTTATTTCCTATAAATCTGGATTTGGTGACATTGAGTTTCCTCCTAAACTCAGAGATATTTTCTAATTTAAAGTTGATTTATTGTAGCTCATCTGTGTTTTGATTAACAATATGATTTAAGTATTCATGAACAATTGTTAAAAATTCCTTATATTAGAAATGTTAAATCAAATATTTTTTATTTATTTAAAAAATATGAGGTCTAGAGCCTATAGGTTTTTAAACAATATTAATTAATTCCCATATTTCCCATATTGCCCATAGTCCTTCCAGATGTGCTATTACAAATAGCTTACCCTTCATATATGAACCATATGGGTTCTGTAAACTGATTTGCACTTATTTTGAATAGGAATTGTATAGATTGCAGATGAATTATTAAAGTATATGTATAATTGCCAAATAAATCTGAAAGCAAAATATTAAATTGTAGTAAATGAAAAAAGAATGTGCAAATGAAGACCTGCCTGCTTTAATAACTTTAGTGGTTACCTTCTCAGTTTCAACCAAAAGAAAAGAGTTGCCTTTTTTAAAAAATTTTTTTGGTTATTGTGTTTAAAAAAAAGGGGGGGGTCTATAAAACTGCTTACAGAAGTATCTAAGACAAAAACAAGGAAATATAATGTTCTAAACTCAGCCGGTCCAAACCACTTGAGCAGCTATGACAGCTCATAAAACTGAGAGTAGTTTTTAACTGGGCTCTGTTTTACATTGCCAAAGTGAATTTTCCTTGCAGGAAGTAGCCAGAGGGTTTATTTAGTTTCCAGTCCATGGCTTTGATCTTTCTGTACTGTCACATCTCGGGTTACATAGCCCTTTTTCACTGCAGTAAATCTGCAACAGTTAATGAGAATAAAATTTCCTCCTCCTTACTGATCGCATGCTGTTAAATGCCAAACCACAGCCAACTGCATATTTGCAAAATTTTAGCTACAATATATGAAAACAGTGCAATCAATTTAATCTTGTTGTCTTTGTAATTCATTTTATTGGGCTTTCTTCCTTTTTAAGTGACCTACTTTATCAAGTAAGTGGTTGCAAAGCCAAACCTGGGAGAAAGATTTAGAATGTTAATAAACTGAGAGGCGAAAGGTGTGCATGTGTTGAGGAGGGGTGAAGAGGTGGGTGCACATGCTTGTATACCACCATTGAGATTCAAATTGAGTCCCCTTTAATGCTTTTGAAACACCAACCCTTCCTTTCTCTTCAAATAAAATAAGCTAATTTGTTATTACTTTATGTTGTATGTTCCATTTTAACATAAATTTTTACCTAATGAGTTTATTTAATAAGTCAGAACATTATTTTTCACTTTTGATTATAGAGAAGATTCTATAGTATTTAGGGGAATTTAAAGGATTTCAAAAAAGTTGATCTCTATAAGAGCTGTTCTCAAAGTAAAAACTTTTTTTAAAAGATTTTATTTATTTATTTGACAGAGAGAGACACAGAGAAAGAGGGAACACAAGGAAGGGGGGAGTGGGAGAGGGAGAAGCAGGCCTCCCATGGAGCAGGAAGCTTGATGCAGGGCTCCATCCCAGGACCCTGGGATCACAACCTGAGCTGAAGGCAGACGCTTAAGGACTGAGTCACCCAGGTGCCCCAGAAATAACATTTTTATAAGCACCTACTGAACTATCTTAATCAAATGGGTCATACTTAGTAATATTATAAATATCTGTTGAGTAAACCAATGGAAATTCAAAATCACATTAAGCAAGCTGAATTTTATACATTATTAAATGTATATATCTGCATACTGAAGTATAATAAAATCTTATATTTTTTTATTTTCTTTTTTGGCTACAGTGAAATCTCAGTTGAGGCATTATTTGACTCAGTTAATATATGTTGTTAACTTTATTTCACTTACACCTTTAATCTTTTCGTCTGTCTTATTTTGTAGTTGGCAACTGGAATTTAACTTCCCTCCCAAGAAATTCAAACTTAGAGGCCATTTTAGATGATAGCCATTGATAAATATACTCTATTAATACTATATGATTATATAGATCATATTTAAATATGTAAATATGATATATTATAAAATAAATTAGATAGAAAGCTGCCTTTAGTTTCTCACCATTGAAGTCACAGTTACTGTTATAGCCATCTGCTTTCACAGAGTAAGGCATTTCTACTCTCATAAAAGTAAAAATGTTGGGCATAATACACATTCATTGATTTAGATCACTATCATAAAAACCATGACTAAAAATGAATTGAAACTCAGAATATTTCTAAATTGGAGGCAATAAAATCACATCTCCTGATAAAACAGAGGGAGGACCCACTTTGGGAAAAGTGCCAGTTGTTAGTTACCCCAGTAAGAAAGGAGGGTAGGAAAGGAGTGGCTTGAAAATTTTAAATGGCCCTAGGCCTTTCCAGCAGGTGTTATATATAATGTAGAAGTGTTGAACTTTAAAATTTTAGTTTGTTCTCTTGGAATTACCGTGTTTTCCAATAAACCTGTCTATGTGTACTTAAACTGTAACATCATAGTTTGCAGGTGAAAAAAAATGATTGAGACAAATAAAATTTTAGCTTCTGTATCTGGTAGGGAAGGCTGTTCTATAGTCTGTTTCTTTGTTTTTCTGCAACTTTAAATCTGCATCAGACCATTAGTCCATAACCCACTCAAAATTCTCTATTTGAAAGTCCACAGAAAATTTCTGCACAAAGTAAACATTAATTTTTTTCAAGTTTTTGTTCTTTAAAAAAGAAAATCTTAACTAAGTGAAGCTGCTCAAAAAAGTTTGTTTCTAGAACATGAACAGTCCGGTCCAGTTTTAAATGAAACTATTGGAAAGGAATAGAAACAACACAGCCTTCAATACCATACAGACTTAATCTTTATTCGAATTGTCTTATTTGAAAAGTTATTCTCTGAAATGGTTTCGCATCTGTCTACAGTCAGATATGTTGATTAATAGTGATGGTATTTATTGAAAAACATTTGCTGAGTGCCAGGCAGTATGCTGATTGCTGCTTATTACATTCCTTATCTAAAATAACAGCTCAGGGAAGAAGACATTATTATTAAGAAAACCAAAGCTTATCAAGTTAAGCAACTTGCCCATGGTTATCATTCCACCACTTAATCTCTTATTTTTACCCATCTTTTTTTCTCCCTTCTGTTACAGTTAAGGAAGTGTCCTTTTTTTTCAAAGTCCAGTCCGTTTATTTGCTCTGAATTCCATCCCTTCTTGCCTCCTCAGGGACTTCTTCCACACCACCCTTCTTTCCCCTCTCCTGGGTCAGTCCTGCCAGTTTATAATCATAATCTGGAATCCCCCTAGTGAAATTCTCTTTGGCCCCACATCACATTTTACCAACTGCTCATTTCTCACTGCTTTCATGTAATACTCCTCAAAAGACTCCCATCTACCCTTCAGGTTCTTCAGTCTAGTGGAAATCACCAGTAACCTTCATAGTACCAAGTCCAGTGGACCTTTCTTGTCTTTAACTCAGCTGTGTTTGGCACAGATGTCAAGGCCCTGCTTTTTGAATTATCTTCTTTCATCTCTCAAGATACCCCATTTTTCTGATTTTCCACTGAGCCCTTCTCCATTCCTTTCCAGTGTTCTGTACTGGATATTCCTCTTCATTTTCACTTTTTTTTTTAAGATTTTATTTATTTATTTGACAGATAGAGAGCACAAGTAGGCAGAGTGGCAGGCAGAGGGAGAGGGAGAAGCAGGCTCTCTGCTGAGCAGGGAGCCGGATGTGGGGCTCAATCCCAGGACCCCAGGATCATGACCTGAGCTGAAGGCAGCCGCTCAACCGACTGAGCCACCCAGGCACCCCTTCCTTTTCACCTTTTAACACTGCTTACTTCAGGGCTTTGGCTGTGTTCTCTATGACACCCACTACCTAAAGGATTTCATCTAGATTCCATGGCCTTAGATACAAACTATAACCTTACATTTTCATCTGAGACCTCTTCTCTGAGTACCAACCATTCCTGTCACTGTTTAACATATCCAGTTGAATGTTTCATAAAATCATCAAATGTAACTTTGATTTCCTACATGCAAATAGGTCCGTCCCCTAATCTCCCATCTCAGTGAATGTCACCATCATTCAGTAGGTCAAGCCATAGACTTTGGAGTCTTTCTTGGTTCCTCCCTTTTCCTCAAATACTACTTCCTCAGAGAGTCTTTTTCCGATGAAACTATCAAAGCAGCTCTTTCTCCCCCATCCTATAGTTACTGTTTTAGCACCCTAATCATCTGTTTTGTGGTTCACTTGTTTATCAACCTCCTTCCACAAGAATGTAGTCTCCAGAAGACCAGACTTCTTACTCAATGTTGTTATCTACAGTGCCTGGCAGACTCTAGTTCTCGGTGCTTGTTTAATAAATGAGTTATAAGGGTCAGAGCTGTTACTCAAACACGTATATGTCTTACTCCATTTTCCATGCTGTATTTTGTTTTCAGTGTTAACTTTCAGTGTCTTAATTTTATATTTAATCTTTACTATTTCAGTAATCTTTCAAATGTACAATGCATAGTATTTATTATATATGTAATTGATATATATAATATGCTTGTATTATAAAATTTGAGATAGGAACCTATGCTATAGGAGAAATTTTTGAATAACATATATAAGATAAAAACTGTCTTTTGAATTGCAGTATTTTATACAGATAAAGATGCTTGCCTTTGTAGTTAGGATTGAATTAAGAAATTCTTAGTACCCACATATTATACTACTACATATCTATTTGAATCTACTAAGAAATACTCATCTATACTGAATGTAAGCATTCTCTACCATAAAAAAAAAAATTGCCAAAAGGGATATTATAAGTTTTACATTAGTTTTCATTACCAAATAGCTTATGTTCTGTTAGAAACAAATTCTATGTCATACTTAAATTGAATAAAAGGGGGTTTCTTTGATATTTCTTTCTTAATACTGGGTCTTAAATAATGACCTGTTGGTAATCAGTAAATCAGAAGTATAGCATATATGCTGTTGGAGGTTATTTTGTTATTTCCAAAAGATACCTTTAACTTTTACTTAAAGAGATTTAATGAAATTATAGAGTAATGACAAATGAAATTAACTTTATAGAGTATAAAATAAAGATACCATCAAGGCAAGGATGTGCATTAAACGTTTTAACACTTAAATTTTCCTTTACTTAGTAACCTTTTTAATTGACAAGCACTTGAATGGGCTCTAGGGATATAGAGATCAGTAAGAATTAATCACTTTCCCTTTGAGAAGCTTATGGTTCAGGGTTAAAATATAATTTTTTGAGATGTTATTCTTTATAGCAACTTTTTTTCTTTGAAAACATTTAAGGGTAGTGTGTTAACAGACCTAGAAAGGGAATTAATGAATTAATACTAAGTATATTGTCAGTATTTGGACATGGTTGGTCTAATACATTCTTAGGTTATTCCCACACCTTGATTAAATAAATAAATGAATAAATGAATAATTAATATATTTAATTGATTAAACTGATTAATAAATTTAATCATTAATAAATGATTAAATAAATGAATAAACAAATGTATTATACATTTCTGAATTGTCCTTAATCTTTAGAGGACACAGAATTAATCTTTAGAAAAGAATGTCACTCGGGTGCCTGCCTGGGTGGCTCAGTCGTTAAGCGTCTGCCTTCGGCTCAGGTCATGATCCTGGGGTCCTGGGATGAAGCCCCACATCTGGCTTCCTGCTCAGCAGGGAGTCTGCTGCTCCCTCTCCCACTCCCCCTGCTTGTGGACCTGCTTTCTCTCTCTCTCTGTCAAATAAATAAATAAAATCTTTAAAAGAAAAGAAAAGAATGCCACTCTATCTTAATAAACAGTTTTTTAAGAGTATGCTATTTGGAGTATTGCAATTTCTTAACTTCCATTACAAAAGATTATACACCTTTAGTATTTTTTTAAAGAGAAAAAAACAGATAATCTGATGATGTTATATGTCAGTTATCTCTCAAAGCTGGAAAAAAATAAAATTAAAAAAATTTTAAAGATGTTGTGCTGAAATTTTCTTAGATAACAAAGCAAATAGAGTGATAGATTCAGATATTTTCGCATTTTAAGCTAAGCAGTCCAATACTTGACAAAGAATCACATTATTATTGAAATACAACCTCTTGAATTATATAGGCTGTTTAATAAAACATTATACTTTGATGGTCTGGTAATTCCCTAGAATTTAATTACTTCATAGAACAACAAGCACTTTGGAAGGATTAGCCCAGATAGCAACTTGATGTGGCTTTGTAGTAGAGACAATGCCTCTTTACAAACATATCAATGTCCTACAAAACATAATTTGAATAATTGCGAGGTTTGAGGAGAGCCATTATATCACAGTTTGATGTGAATGTTGATTTCTGATGCTTCCCATCTCATGAGCAAGGTTTACTGAGTAGAAACCTTTCATTTTACATAGTAGGTAGGTAAAGTAGGTAGGTGGGTAGGTAGGTAGGCAAGCAGATAGATATTCTCAAGGGAACATATGACACTACATTTTAGTCTTTGAACTTCTTTTAACATTGACAGCATAACTATTGATGAACTCTCAAAACTTTTAATTGAAAGAGTTTTAGATTACAAAGATTTGTATCAGGTTTTCTCATTTAAAAAAAAGGGGGGGCAGTAAAATTCCATTGGTGGTTATTTGGAAATGGAGGAGATGTCTGGAGTTAAGGAGATTAATTATAGACTATAATCCTGTAGATTATAATCCTGTAGGAATTTTAGGTCAATATGCAGTCTTCCAGTAGTAGCCCAAACCACTTGGTAACCTCATAACTGCTTAGTGCCTTCTGTTAATTAAATAGCTCAGATCTACTTCAAAGAGACAAATGGGACAGTCTGTAGTGGAATCAATTTTCAAATGTTGCTTTGTTTTTATATTTCAGAAGAATGATTAGTAATTTTCTAAACTGCATATACTTCTATTTAATAGTTAATGGTAGGTAAATGTAAAATCTGTGTATGTCTATGTTGGTTTTTATGGAAAAGCTACGTATTTCTACAGTCTCATTTCAGACTAGAGAGGCACAATCAACAAATGCTTTCTTATGTCCTTTGAGTTAAAAATTATAAAATAGTCTTTTGAATAGACTCAAACAGGGCCATAATTAATGATTTCCTGAATATCTTCTCTTTTGTGGGCATAAATCTGTATTATATTCAAGTAATATCATATAAATTGAGCCTCTTTTCTTTGTTTATCTCTTTTATTATTATTGTTATGTTAATCACCATACATTACATCATTAGTTTTTGACGTAGTGTTCCATGATTCATTGTTTGCGTATAACACCCAGTGCTCCGTGCAGAACGTGCCCTCTTTAATACCCATCACCAGGCTAACCCATCCCCCACCCCCCTCCCCTCTAGAACCCTCAGTTTGTTTTTCAGAGTCCATCATCTCTCATGGTTCATCTCCCCCTCCGATTCCCCCCCTTCATTTTTCCCTTCCTGCTATCTTCCTTTATTTATTTATTTTTTTTACTAAAGTTAATACATCCCAGTTTTTCAGAAATTCTTTCCATTTCAGGTTTTTCCAGCCAAAATCAAAGCACTTTCATTTTGGCCTGTCAGAAAGTAAAAGACAATACAGTCTTAAAAAGGAATCCAGATTTGTGTTGACAGTATCAAGTGGCTAATTAGGAGCCCCTCAGATGTGAAAGGATGGGAGGAGGCCTCTATGAACATAGTTAGGCAAGTAAATTTTTAAATTGCAACTGTAACCTAAAAATTACATCTTTTCAAATTGATACAAGAAACCCCATAAAGCTTTATTTACATGGGTGTTCGGACATCATGCTAAGACCTTTTTGGGGGTGGTAGAAGACCAGGAATTCTTTAAAGTCTCAAAAGTTTAAAAAAAAAAAGTTCTGGGTTTTAGGGGCTTTATAAATATTGGACTATTATAATTTAACTTGTTCTCTGTATACACTAAAGGGAAAAAAAGAAACTATTACAATTTCTTACAGATGCATCTTGCCTTTTTCCCCTAAAGTCTTGAGGGTGGGGAGTACTAACTGCCATCAGCAAGTGGACACCATGGTCATTTAAAATAAGTCAATTTGTAATCTTTCCTTGTCCTACATACTTCAAAAAACTAACATAGATATACCTATATGCTAGTTTGAAGTATTGCCTAAAACCCTATACTGCCTTATAATCTCAAAAATGTATGGTTGGTGCATTCCCATCTCCCTGAAGATTTCTCCTCATAGTTGCCCAGCTTTGCTTATAAGTCCCAGATTGTCAGGTTGGCACAACCCCAAGATAATGAACATCACAGAATGAAAATACCCTGTCCTAAACACATGCATGACCTGTGCCCTTTTCAAACGGCAGTAAACCTGAGTACAGAAATGTGTGCAGTTTGGGAAGTGATGATTTGTGTGGAATAACTAAAAACCTTACCCTTGATTTACTACTTTCAAAATAAACTCACTGAATATAAAATAAGGTAAAGAAGCATATAAAGAGACGTTCCTGGTATTTTTCATTCCTACATGTGTTGTATCATTTGCATCAATCATGATATAGAATCTGAAGGGTTTTGATTGAATAACCTTATTTATACAAGCAGTCTAGTCTCACTATGGTAAAAGGAAGATATGATTGGCCATGGCATTACTCTAGTGCAATAACAATTAGTTGCCTATGTGTAGGCATAAATCTCTATGAATTATGTAACAGCCCTATAAAAACAAACAGAAAGCATGTGTAAGAAGCATGCCAAGTATGATAGAGTATCTCTTAACTGTCTAGATTTTATGGCAGGAGCCAGAATTTCATAAGTATTTTTAGGGAAGGCTCTATCATTTTCATATGTCATAACAATAGCAACACCAAATATATAGGAGTCTCTGTACTGTTCTTGGAAGAGACTTGGAAGTATAATAATCTCAAGGCAGATGTTAAAAGGGATAGCCATTATTCTTATTTTACAAAAAAAAAAATTATGACAGTTACAAATATAGACTGTAACAAGTTATATCATTAGAAGCAGAAATCATATCCAGATATTCTGGTTTTGAGGTCATTGCGCCCCATTAACTTTAATAAAATTCAGGAATTGTTGATAAGTTCATACTTAAGTTAGTTTTGCTAATAAACATAATTTCCAATTCTTAAGAGAGAAAAAATGTCCATGTATGTCAGTAATAAAGAAAAAAAAAGTATGCTGTTTTCTTATATTGCTTTAAAAATAACTTTAAAATATGGTAATAGGGTATAAATCAGAAAGGTAATTGTTAGAATCATATACATTCCAGTCTACACTGAATTTGCTTGGTCTCAATGCAGCATGTGCCCAAAGGGTGCTTGGCCCCATTCTGTGAAGATGACATAGAAATACCTTTGTTTTGTCATCAGAAGATTACAGTCTGGTTAAAGAGAATGACTTCAATCAGTCCATAGCTTGACAATCTTAAGATTGGCCTTAGACAAAAGTAGAACGTGAATTCATTTTTGTTTTGGTTTTGCAGACCCATAATATAACAAATGTATTTTCAAGGACAAGAGAGCTTATGAAATTTAAGAGTAGAGATTTACTTTAGTACCTGTTCTTCTAGTGATAAAATGCAATGTTGAATATTCTACAGTATACTGAGATTTTTAATGCTCCAGAGGACACTAAATAACTGAAATATTTATCTGACCTGTAGTGATTACTGAAATTACTGAATTAGTGGCTGAAAGTATTTATATAACACTGCCCAAAATAGATGTCTTAAAATATCATAATAATGTAAGTCAATGCATTTTAGTTGTATAATTAATATTATAAATATTACTTTGGATCAAATTTTCACATTTTCATGCTTAGCTATTCACTTTCAATTTATTTAAATATAGTTTCTATTATCCATACTTGTGCCCTCAATTTTAGAAAAATACTGCTTGGTTTGATTTTAGGTACCAGAATAAGTCTTTACTTATCAACCAGCATTTTATTTTTATTAGCCTAAAAATTATTGAGACAAATGAATAAGTAGACTATGACATAAATTGGAAACTTTACATTAAGCTTCTTATATTTGATAAGATTTTTGAGATTGGTTTTTTTTTATAACAAACACTTATCCACCTCTTATGTAAAGTAGTAAAAGAAAGTGAAAGCTTTTAAAACTATATCAAAGTATTCTCAAACTGTACTATTTATTTAAGGATTTGGGAGACAAGGTTTTAACAGAAGCTTAATGTTAATTTTTCATTTCTGAGAGAGTGGTATATAGCATTCATGCTAGATAGCCATATTTACTCTGTGTCCATATGTCAGATTTCTGTCTGCTTCATAAAGAAAGATGGGGAGTTGATATAGTCCATTTTGCATAGTACTCATGATAATTTTAGATTCTCTTCCATTTCTTGAACTTGTTCATTTTGGTAATATATTATCACTTTTAGATTCTGAATGATACTTAAATTACAGTAACTGAGCCTGAAAAGTTTTTAGTACTAGTATTAATTTTTGAATTATGCTCGAGGTCTTAGACTTTGCAGCATGTTTAGTTTCTTTTCATTTCTTATTAGTATTTTTCAGTACTTAATATTCTCCTGCTCCCACCTCCAACAAGAACTTCTCTCTGTTCAACATCAGAAACATTTTCCTATTTGGCATGTGCTTTCTAGTTCCCCAAGCAGTATAAGCAAATTGGAAAGCTCAGCTGTCATTCTTGGAAGGTCATAGATCACACTAGCAGCCTGAGTAATCCAAGAGGTTTTAAGTATCATAGCATTTAGTTTAAAGTGAAATTTGCTCTGACAGGGCTGGCAGACCAATAGGAAAAAGAAATATTTGTGCTTGGAGAAGTGCATATGTAGAGACCAAGAGTATAACTGATGGCTGGAAGTGATTTCAGTCTAAAAAAACAAATCATTAAGAGAGTGCATAGGGGTAAAATACACAGTTCATATTTTAAAGAGTCTCAAAATGAACCAGCAACTAAGGTTAGCATTACATAGTAATTAGCTGTGGTGTTCAGGCTTTAACTCACTCAGTACCAGACAGTATGGTTAAACTATCACTGTGAAAACATTGCTACTTATGTTATATTCTCTACTTTAAGCCTACAGCAGTAATTTTTGTACCTTAAGAAACCAAGGTATTATGACAGATTATATAAATGTTGAACCAGTAACAGACAAACAATTATTCAAAGGAGGTGCTAATGACTCAGTTTATTGACCTAGGGGTTACTTAAGCAGCTCAGTAAGTTCCCTTAACATTTGGTGGTATGAAATGAGGCATTGCTTGATATTATAGAACTGCCAATTTCAAGAAGTCCTTGCACTTAATTGAAGAAATGTAAGTTAAAGATGACTAGATGGTATACTTTCATTAAAAGAATTATTATAGAAAGTTTGAGACCATTATAGCTTTGAGTAAATGTCACTTCAGCTTGATAATCACATCTGACAGCTTCCATTAGGCACCTATGAGAGTATTTTTTCTGTTAATTGCTACAAATTAGGAAAAAGAAAATATCTTCTCATGGCTCCAATTATTTCTTTCAAGTCATTGTTCTCTTCAAGCAAGCCAGTTCTGAGTCACAGGAGTACAAGATTGATAAATTCTTTTCTTGAACATGCAGAGCAGAATAAGAGTAAAATGGAGAGGACTTCCAGCAAGATGGTAAACTGAGCTACTTAGAAGTGCCCCCATATATATATATAGAAAAGATGGATAAAATGTAACAAAATTTTATAATTCATGGCCAAATTCACAAAGATAAGAAATGTACCAGTCACACACCACCCACAAGAATACACTGGACTAGATATAGGTTATATAGCATAGGAAAATGAAACTGAATTCCCTGTATAAAGCCTGAAACTTCAATGGGCTGCCTTTTTCTCATCATTGAAAAAAAGACTAGAAAATCTTAATTCACAAGCCTGGAAAAGTGACCAAAACTTATCTTCTGCCCCAAAGAGAAATCGCAAGCTTTTTCCATGTGCGTGAGTGGGTTCAGAATTTTTTCATCTTTTCAGGGAACCCCAAATCAAGAAATTATCATTAAAATTGTTGCAGGACAAGACCGATTCCCGGGGTCTTGATATATTACAAACAAATACAGAACCTCTCTGTAGAAATATTTCCAAGTTCAAGGGCCAACAGACAGGCAAAAATAAATGAATAAATTAAAAAACCTGAAGTTGAACACAGTAAAAAATTGTAAAGCTCATGAAGAAAGGACTGTCATGAAGTTGAATTGTCAGGTACAACAGTAAGAGAGGATGCCCAAGAACTAGAGTTAATAGAAGAGTCTCAATTACACTATAACATTTTTAAAAATAAAAAGGAATTTAGAAAATTCATGCAATGGTATAATATGAAAAAGTGCCAACTATAATATCTCCACATTAAAAAAAATAAATAAAATAGTCCCTGGAGATGGGTTAAACAACAGATTAAGATGCATTATAAGAGAAGTGTGAATTAAACGAAATTAGAGGAGCATCAGTGAAATGGAATTTCTTTACCATTTGGAATAAATCAGTGACTATTTTATACATGCTTCTTCCATCATTACTACAAATTAGTTTTTGTCTGAAGCATCTTAGTATAGTAACTAAATTGAAAGGATCTGTCCCCAAGGTGGTATATTTCCCCTTAGAACTGACAGATGTTTTTAAAAAAAATTTTTTTTAATAAATTCCAGATGAATGCTTTAAATACAGCCTCCCACTACTCATATCACTTGCCCTTGATTTTTGGAAAAATATTACCTCGTTTGATTTCACTAAAATGTGATTCTTTAAGATTCATTAGCCACTTAGTTTTATCATAATAAAAGGAAAATTGATACTCATGTATATAAAAGATTAAGAATAAAAACTAAATGGGAAATGACAGCTAAACTCTATATATATTGGTAAAGTTCATCAAAAGACTACTTAATTGTGCTCATCTATTCACTAATACAAAGGCTCAAGTTCAATAAGTTACACCCTTCAGCAACCTAAAATAAATATGTATTACGTACAAATTTATAAAAAGAAGATGCTTTTGACAGGTTCAATGAAAATTTTAGAAGTTGTCGTATAGTAGTAGTACCTTAACAAGCATGTGCATTACATCTTTCCGTGTCCAGGATGATCAGCATCTTCCATCATTTTCATAGGCCCCCACATTCACAAAACTTTTTTGCATGTGAATATTCCTATTTAGCTCTAAGTAAATTACTTCACATTTATAAGAGGAGAACTCTGACTATATGAGAAAGCAATGGAAACCACATTCTGTCAATGTTAAATATGCTCAAGAGTTTAAATTTGATAAAACTTGCTTAAAAACTTTGTAAATGATACTCAGTGATAAGACAAGCTCTCCATCTAGTGGTTGGTTTATAAATTACAAGCATTTAGATCTCGATTTAAGACATCTAATGATAGGTATAATTTTATAGGCATCTCATTCTATCTATACTTATCTTGTTACTATGTATAAGAATTTCAAGAAAAAATGTTCTCTTCTGCCTGAATAGTTCAGCCCTATTTATTGAATACAAAGACGAACTACTTCTACAGTCTGATTTCATCTACCTGGAATACCACAGCCTCTTAGTTAACTTTGATGAGGCGTACAGTAAAGGGACAAAATTGTTTCATTCCAGTTAACTATAACCTCTAAAATTTCAGCCAGTTTTGAAATTCTTTCCCTTCACTCTCAAATGGTAAAAGTATAGGGACGCCTGGGTGGCTCAGTTGGTTAAGCATCTGCCTTCAGCTCAGTCATGGTCCCAACGTCCTGGGATCAAGTCCCACATGGGGCTCCTTGCTCAGAGGGGAGCCTGCTTCTGCCTGCAGCTCCTCCTGCTTTGTGCTCTCTCTCTCTCTCTCTCTCTCTCTCTCTCTGGCAAATAAATAAATAAAAATCTTTTTTTTTTTTAATGGTAAAAGTATAACTAAAAAACCCATTTCAAAAGAGAAAAGATACCATTTTTGTCAGGAAAGGTAGCATATTTGATTGTTATCTCTGCCATTGCTTCTACAGGCTCTCATTACTTCACGTATGGACAACCATAATATTCTCTAAAATTTCCCCATGCTTTTGTCTCTTAACACCCATAGTTACCATAGTTATCTTGGTAAAACACAGAAGTAAGTTTTCCCCATTTTTAAAAAGCAGAGACAACTCTCCAAAAGTGTATAGTTAGCATGGCATATGAGGAGCTTTCAAAATCTAGTCTTACCTTCCATTTCTAGCCTTATCTCCTGCCACTTGCTTTCATTGTAAACCTACGACTTTAAGCATAACAAACCAGTTGCGGAGGCGGAGCAAGATGGCGGAGGAGTAGGAGACCTAGATTTCGTCTGGTCTCAGGAATTCAGCTGAATAGGGATCAAACCATTCTGAACACCTACGAACTCAACAGGAGACCGAAGAAGAGAGTAGCAACAACTCTCTGAACAGAAAAGTGACCACTTTCTGGAAGGTAGGACGTGCGGAGAAGTGAATCCGAGGCGATATTCGGGAGGATAGACGGCGGGGGAGGGGCCTCCGCCGGCCGCTTCTGGCAAGTGCTAGAGCCGCGGAGCACAAAATCGGACCTTTTAGAAGTCGGCTTGGCGGAGGGACGTCGCTGCAGTGGCTAAGCGGGGGGTGGAATCCTCCCGGGACAGTGTGGTCTCAGGACCCTCGGGGTCACAGAGAGACCGGGGGTGCCTGAGTGCGCCAGAGCTCCCAGGTATCAGAGCGGGGAAGCCGGCTGCAGAGACGGAGCAGAGTCGCGGGCTCTCAGCTCGGGGTTGCCATAGACTGTGACCCGCGGCCCAGTCGGGGCACGGCTCCTCCAGCAGGGACCCAACAAGCGGCAGATCCGGGGAGACTCCCCTTCCTTCCCGGGGAGGAGCGGTGCGGGAACGCACTGCAGGGATCTGCTGGGTTTGGAGACTCTGCGCGGGGTCGGGTACCAGAGATAGCAACGCTCGGTCACAGGCCGGGTGAGCACGGGGCGCGGCCGGAGACCGGGGACACGGAAGTGACTGCTTTTCTCTGGGGGCACACTGAGGAGCGGGGCCCCGAGTTCTCGGCTCCTCCGGGTAGAGATTGGGAGGCCACCATTTCTGCCCTGGTCCTCCAAGGCTGTACGGAGAGCTTGCAGGGAACAAAAGCTCCTGAGAGCAAACCGGAGCAGCTTCCTTAGCCCGGACCGACAAGGGCGGGGCAATTCCGCCTCCGGCAAAGACATTTGGAAACCACAGCAACAGGCCCCTCCCCCAGAAGATCAGCACAAACAGCCAGCAAGCCAAGACCAAGTTGATCGATCAAGGAGAACGGGAGAACTCCAGCGCTAGGGGAATACTGCACATAGATTCATGGCTTTTTTTTTTTTTTTTTTTTCTAACCATGATTCATTATTTCATCAAAGTTAATTTTTGTTGACTGTTTTTTTTATTTTTCTTTTTCCCTTTTTTTAACCAACATCTTATCAATCCCTTTTAAAAAAAAAAAAATTTTTTTCATTTTTCATTTTTAGAGTCATATTTTATCCCTTCATAGTAGTTACCCTTATTTTTGGCATATATATATAAGTTGTTCTCTCTTTAAAATTTTGAGGTACAGTTTCTTCTAACAGATCAAAATATACCCTAAATCACTAGTGTATGGCTTTGTTCTAGTCTCCTGCCTGATCACATTCTCTCCCTTTTTCCTTTTTTTTTTCTTTTCTTAAATCTTCTTTCTTTTTTCAAACAACTTATCTTACCAAGTCCTTTTATAAAACCTTTTATAATTTTCATCTTTACAGTCATCTTCCATCCCTTCATTGTATCAACCCTTATTTTGTACATATATGTCTTTCTTCCTTTAAAATTTTAGGAGGCACTTTTTTCTAACAGACCAAAATACGCCCAAAATCTAGTGTGTGGCACTGATCTATGCACTAGCCTGATCATATTTGATCATATTCTGCTATTTTTGTATTGTTTTGTTTTTGTTTTTATCTTTTTTTTTCTTTTTTCTCTTTCTTTTTTCTTTCTTTCCCTTTCTTTTCCCCTGGTTTCAGGTCTTTTCTGACTTGTATACAGTATATTTGCTGGGGACGTTGTAAACCTGTTAGCATTTCGTTCTCTCATTCATCTATTCTCCTCTGGACAAAATGACAAGACGAAAGAAATCACCTCAGCAAAAAAAACAAGAGGTACTACCATCAGCCAGGGACCTACTCAATACAGACATTAGTATGATGTCGGACCTAGAGTTCAGAATCATGACTTTAAAGATACTAGCTGGGCTTGAAAAAAGCGTGGAAGTTATTAGAGAAACCCTTTCTGGAGAAATAAAAGAACTAAAATCTAACCAAATCGAAATCAAAAAGGCTATTGATGAGGTGCAATCCAAAATGGGGGCACTAACTGCTAGGATAAATGAGGCAGAAGAGAGAATCAGCGATATAGAAGACCAAATGATGGAAAATAAAGAGGCTGAGAAAAAGAGAGAGAAACAACTACAGGATCACGAGGGCAGAATTCGAGAGATAAGTGATACGATAAGACGAAACAACATTAGAATAATTGGGATCCCAGAAGAAGAAGAAGAGAGAGAGAGGGGGGCAGAAGGTATATTGGAGCAAATTATAGCAGAAAACTTCCCTAATGTGAGGAAGGAAACAGGCATTAAAATCCAGGAGGCACAGAGAACCCCTCTCAAAATCAATAAAAATAGGTCAACACCCCGACATCTAATAGTAAAACTTACGAGTCTCAGAGACAAAGAGAAAATCCTGAAAGCAGCTCGGGAGAAGAGATATGTAACCTACAATGGTAGAAACATTAGATTGGCAACAGACCTATCCACAGAGACGTGGCAGGCCAGAAAGGACTGGCAAGATATCTTCAGAGCACTAAACGAGAAAAATATGCAGCCAAGAATACTATATCCAGCTAGGCTATCACTGAAAATAGAAGGAGAGATAAAAAGCTTCCAGAACAAACAAAAACTAAAGGAATTTGCAAACACGAAACCAGCCCTCCAAGAAATATTGAGAGGGGTCCTCTAAGCAAAGAGAGAACCTAAAAGCAGCAAAGAGCAGAAACGAACACAGACAACAGACAGTTAACAGTCACCTTACAGGTAATACAATGGCACTAAATTCATACCTTTCAATAGTTACCCTGAATGTAAATGGGCTCAATGCCCCAATCAAAAGACACAGGCTATCAGATTGGATTAAAAAACAAGACCCATCCATATGCTGTCTGCAAGAGACTCATTTTAGACGCAAAGACAACCAGAGATTGAAAGTGAGGGGGTGGAAAACCATTTACCATGCTAATGGACACCAAAAGAAAGCTGGGGTGGCAATCCTTATATCAGACAAACTAGATTTTAAAACAAAGACTGTAATAAGAGATGAGGAAGGACACTATATCCTACTTAAAGGGTCTATCCAACAAGAAGATCTAACAATTGTAAATATCTATGCCCCGAACATGGGAGCAGCCAATTATATAAGGCAATTAATAACAAAAGCAAAGAAACACATTGACAACAATACAATAATAGTGGGGGACTTTAACACCCCCCTGACTGAAATGGACAGATCATCTAAGCAAAAGATCAACAAGGAAATAAAGACTTTAAATGACACACTGGACCAAATGGACTTCACAGACATATTCAGAACATTCCATCCCAAAGCAACGGAATACACATTCTTCTCTAGTGCCCATGGAACATTCTCCAGAATTGATCACATTCTAGGTCACAAATCAGGTCTCAATCGGTACCAAAAGATTGGGATCATTCCCTGCATATTTTCAGACCACAATGCTTTGAAACTAGAACTCAACCACAAGAGGAAAGTCGGAAAGAACTCAAATACATGGAGGCTAAAGAGCATCCTACTAAAGAATGAATGGGTCAACCAAGAAATTAAAGAAGAATTAAAAAAATTCATGGAAACCAATGAAAATGAAAACACAACTGTTCAAAATCTTTGGGATACAGCAAAGGCGGTCCTGAGAGGAAAGTATATAGCAATACAAGCCTTTCTCAAGAAAGAAGAAAGGTCTCAAATACACAACCTAACCCTACACCTAAAGGAGCTGGAGAAAGAACAGCAAATAAAGCCTAAACCCAGCAGGAGAAGAGAAATCATAAAGATCAGAGCAGAAATCAATGAACTAGAAACCAAAAGAACAGTAGAACAGATCAACGAAACTAGGAGCTGGTTCTTTGAAAGAATTAACAAGATTGATAAACCCCTGGCCAGACTGATCAAAAAGAAAAGAGAAATGACCCAAATCAACAAAATCATGAATGAAAGAGGAGAGATCACAACCAACACCAATGAAATACAAACAATTATAAGAACATATTATGAGCAACTCTATGCCAGCAAATTAGAGAACCTGGAAGAAATGGGTGCATTCCTAGAGATGTATCAACTACCAAAATTGAACCAGGAAGAAATAGAAAACCTGAACAGACCTATAACCACTAAGGAAATTGAAACAGTCATCAAAAATCTCCCAAGAAACAAAAGCCCAGGGCCACACGGCTTCCCGGGGGAATTCTATCAGACATTTCAAGAAGAATTAATACCTATTCTCCTGAAACTGTTCCAAAAAATAGAAATGGAAGGGAAACTTCCAAACTCATTTTATGAGGCCAGCATTACCTTGATCCCAAAACCAGACAAAGACCCCATCAAAAAAGAGAATTACAGACCAATATCCTTGATGAACATGGATGCAAAAATTCTCACCAAAATACTAGCCAATAGGATCCAACAGTACATTAAAAGGATTATTCACCATGACCAAGTGGGATTTATTCCTGGGCTGCAAGGCTGGTTCAACATCCGCAAATCTATCAACGTGATACAATACATTAACAAAAGAAAGAACAAGAATCATATGATCCTCTCAATAGATGCAGAAAAAGCATTTGACA
>NW_027397075.1:28370028-28504837 GCF_003265705.2 Callorhinus ursinus | reverse complement strand
TTCGGCTCAGCTCATGATCCCAAGGTCCTGGGATCGAGTCCCACACTGCGCTCCCTGCTCGGCAGGAAGCCTTCTTCTCTCTCTCCCATTCCCCCTGCTTGTGTTCCTGCTCTCGCTCTCTCTCTCTGTCAAATAAATAAATAAAATCTTTAAAAATAAATAAATAAAAACATCCGCAAATCAATCAATGTGATACAATACATTAACAAAAGAAAGAACAAGAATCATATGATCCTCTCAATAGATGCAGAAAAAGCATTTGACAAAGTACAACATCCTTTCTTGATCAAAACTCTTCAGAGTATAGGGATAGAGGGTACATACCTCAATATCATAAAAGCCATCTATGAAAAACCTACAGCGAGTATCATTCTCAATGGGGAAAGGCTGAGAGCCTTTCCCCTAAGGTCAGGAACGCGGCAGGGATGTCCACTCTCACCACTGCTATTCAACATAGTATTAGAAGTCCTAGCCACAGCAATCAGACAACAAAAAGAAATCAAAGGCATCCAAATCGGCAAAGAGGAAGTCAAACTCTCACTCTTTGCAGATGATATGATACTGTATGTGGAAAACCCAAAAGACTCCACCCCAAAACTGCTAGAACTCATACAGGAATTCAGTAAAGTAGCAGGATATAAAATCAATGCACAGAAATCAGTGGCATTCCTATACACCAACAACAAGACAGAAGAGAGACAAATCAAGGAGTCTATCCCATTTACAATTGCACCCAAAACCATTAGATACCTAGGAATAAACCTAACCAAAGAGGCAAAGGATCTGTACTCAGAAAACTATAAAATACTCATGAAAGAAATTGAAGAAGACACAAAGAAATGGAAAAACGTTCCATGCTCATGGATTGGGAGAATCAACATTGTGAAGATGTCAATGCTACCTAGAGCAATCTACACATTCAATGCAATCCCCATCAAAATACCATCCACTTTTTTCAAAGAAATGGAACAAATAATCCTAAAATTTGTATGGAACCAGAAGAGACCCCGAATAGCCAGAGGAATACTGAAAAAGAAAAGCAAAGCTGGCGGCATCACAATTCCGGACTTCCAGCTCTATTACAAAGCTGTCATCATCAAGACAGTATGGTACTGGCACAAAAACAGACGCATAGATCAATGGAACAGAATCGAGAGCCCAGAAATGGACCCTCAACTCTATGGTCAACTTATTTTTGACAAAGCAGGAAAGAATGTCCAATGGCAAAAAGACAGTCTCTTCAACAAATGGTGTTGGGAAAATTGGACAGCCACATGCAGAAGAATGAAACTGGACCATTTCCTTACACCACACACAAGAATAGACTCCAAATGGTTGAAAGACCTAAACGTGAGACAGGAGTCCATCCAAATCCTAAAGGAGAACACAGGTAGCAACCTTTTCGACCTTAGCCGCAGCAACTTCTTCCTAGAAACATCGCCAAAGGCACGGGAAGCCAGGGCAAAAATGAACTATTGGGATTTCATCAAGATAAAAAGCTTTTGCACAGCAAAAGAAACAGTCCACAAAACCAAAAGACAACCGACAGAATGGGAGAAAATATTTGCAAACGACATATCAGATAAAGGGCTAGTATCCAAAATCTATAAAGAACTTATCAAACTCAACACCCAAAGAACAAATAATCCAATCAAGAAATGGGCAGAAGACATGAACAGACATTTCTCCAAAGAAGACATCCAAATGGCCAACAGGCACATGAAAAAGTGCTCAACATCACTCGGCATCAGGGAAATCCAAATCAAAACCTCAATGAGATACCACCTCACACCCGTCAGAATGGCTAAAATTAACAAGTCAGGGAACGACAGATGTTGGCGGGGATGTGGAGAAAGGGGAACCCTCCTACACTGTTGGTGGGAATGCAAGCTGGTGCAACCCCTCTGGAAAACAGTATGGAGGTTTCTCAAACAGTTGAAATTAGAGCTACCATTCGATCCAGCAATTGCACTACTGGGTATTTACCACAAAGATACAAATGTAGGGACCCGAAGGGGTACATGTACCCCAATGTTTATAGCAGCAATATCCACAATAGCCAAACTGTGGAAAGAGCCAAGATGCCCATCGACAGATGAATGGATAAAGAAGTTGTGGTATATATACACAATGGAATATTATGCAGCCATCAAAAGGAATGAGATCTTGCCATTTGCAACGACGTGGATGGAACTGGAGGGTGTTATGCTGAGTGAAATAAGTCAATCAGAGAAAGACATGTATCACATGACCTCACTGATATGAGGAATTCTTAATCTCAGGAAACAAACTGAGTGTTACTGGAGTGGTTGGGGGTGGGAGGGATGGGATGGCTGGGTGATAGACATTGGGGAGGGTATGTGCTACGGTGAGCGCTGTGAATTGTGCAAGACTGTTGAATCACAGATCTGTACTTCTGAAACAAATAACGCAACATATTTTAAGAAAAAAGGAAAAGAAGAAGATAACAGGAGAGGAAGAAAAGGGGAGTATGTCAGAGGGGGAGACGAACCATGAGAGATGATGGACTCTGAAAAACTGAGGGTTCTAGAGGGTAGGGGGGTGGGGGGATGGGTTAGCCTGGTGATGGGTATTGAGGAGGGCACGTTTTGCATGGTGCACTGGGTGTTATGAACAAACAATGAATCATGGAACACTGCATCAAAAACTAATGATGTAATATATGGTGATTAACATAACAATAAAAAAATTAAAAAAAAAAAAAAAAACCAGTTGCTGTTCTTCAGCGCCTTCTCTCTCTTGCTCAGGCTGCCACATTAGGAGTTCTTTCTCTTCACCTGTGAAGTCCCACTTGTCCTTTTAGACTCATCCATTCATACAGTAAAATACTTTTTGAATGCCGGCTCCATGTCAGATTCAAAGCTAGCTGCTAGTGATATAGCAATTAATAAGACAGTGAGAGTCTTTACCTCTTTATGGTACTTACACTTTCATGGAAAATAAAGTAAAAAGATATATAAATAAAAATAGATATAGTCAGGAAGTGACAGATGCATTAAAATAAAAGTATTTTCGGGGCACCTGTATGGTGCAGTTGATTAAGCATCGACTCTTGGTTTCAGCTGGGGTCATGATCCTCAGGGTCGTGAGATTGAGCCCCGCATTGGGCTCTGCACTCAGTGCAGAGTCTCCTTGGGACTCTCTCCCTCTCCCTCTGCCCTTCCTGCCGCTTGCTCGCTCACTCTCTCTCAAATAAATAAATAAATCTTTTAAAAAAAGGATTTTCTTTAAAGACTTTCTAGCACCCTAGATTCATTTGTAACAATTTATACATACCTCTAATATACTCTCACCTTATATTAAATATCTGTTCCTCTTCTATTCTTCTGTAGTAATTTATAAATGTACTAGGGTAATACAACATATTATGGGAATTTTGTTCCATGTTTAGTTGCCTCCAATCCATGGTCAAGGACCATGACTTATTGCCTTCCCAGTACCACATTT
This sequence comes from Callorhinus ursinus, assembly GCF_003265705.2. Lineage (NCBI taxonomy): Eukaryota > Metazoa > Chordata > Mammalia > Carnivora > Otariidae > Callorhinus > Callorhinus ursinus. The sequence goes on along the minus strand of NW_027397075.1, from coordinate 28,501,369 downwards.
TTTTAACATTGACTGCCAACACTATACTTAACACATTGTAGGAACTCATGTACTATTTGGATGGATGGATGGATGGATGGATGGATGGATGGATGGATGGATGGATAGATACAAAGGATCCATTACGTTGTGCTACTACAGTTTTATATTACTAAATTTCTCATGACAAATTATAGTTAAGCTGAAATTACTCTGATGATCAATTTATAATCTTAGGAAAATAAAAATACTGATTTTGATTCTATGATCAAGATTGGAACAATTGATAAAAAGAATGAACTGTTCTAGAAAGCTATTATAGGATCATTTCATGCAGCTCTATAATATCCTGGAAAGATAGGTAGTTAATAAGAATCACTACCCTCTATCAATACAAATATATTTATAAATATAAATATTGTCATAAAGTTTTTTATTTTAGGGAGAATAGAATTCCTAAAGAAAGACCCAAACCAAAAAGATGAAATTCAACGTGAGAATGTGTATACACAGACACATAACTACACACACACACATACACATTCAATGTGAGCCATTTTGTGGTAAGGACTCCTTTAAAAATTTAAGATCTATGCATTTTTAGCCTACATTATTAGAGAGTTAGAAACAGGATCTCATTCTATGCTGGTTTCAGACCACATAATAAGTGCAGTATCACATTATTTTCACTTCTTCATTTTAAGATAAACATTGAAAAATATCAAAGTTAGAGAGCAAATGAGATGGTAAACTTTCTAGAGACCATGTCATGAGGATTGATTAAATGAGTGTTGTGAAATAGCCATATTAAAGAAGAATTAGATTTCTTCTGTGGTTCCAGAGGGTAATTCTAGATTTCAGATCAAGATAAAGAACTTTCTAATAGTTTGATGGGCCCGTAAATGGAATGAACTGCCTTGTGAGCATTCCCATTTATAGAGATGTTCTGCAAAGAATTCAGTAGACCCGGTCAAGGATGTTGTGAATGGAAGCATAGTCTAGATTATTTCTAAAAATGTTTCCAAGTCAAAGATTCTGTGAACCTATGATAAGAGAACTTGGTTTGAATTTACTTTTTATTTTTTGTAACATCCTCTAATATATTCATTATTTGCTCTGCATTCATTTTGCTGACTTGGGAATTTCAAAGAAGATAAAGACTTGTGTTGCTTTTACCTAATTTTAATAAAATAATGATAATACTTTTCACTTATGCAGCACTTTTCATCCAAGGATTTCAAAGTGCTTTACAAATATGCACTAATTAAGCCTCACAAACAGCTAGAGGTAGGTGATTTTCTTCCCTCTCTACAGGAATGTCAACTCTGGCACAGAAGTCCAATAAGAGCCTCAGAGTGCCTAGGATTCTTTACTGGCTGCCATTCCCCTTGTAATGTGCTGCATGTGAAGTATCACTTGTCATGCTTGGATTTCTTTTTCTCCCCTCTCTGAATTATTGCAAGTTTAGAAATACAATGAATGCTGTTAAAAATTTGTTTGAAGCCTTGTCACTATTACAGAAAATTCTGTCTCCTGCTTGCTGAATGCTAATTAGATTTCCAAATGTTTGTTTAAAGATAAAATCTAGATGTGATTTTATATTTGTTGTTGAATTTTAAATATATTTTTTTTATTCATGAAGAATTTGTCATTTTCCTTTCTAGGTACCCCCAAATCACTGTTCTTGGGACATAAAACTTAGTAGCAGAAGGATTTGGGGGCCTTACCTTTCCTGGTTTTCTTTTCACAACAAACAGGAACCATTTTCTTTGAACTAGAGATATATATTTTTAAGAAGAGATTGCATTTTGTTATGTTTGCTAATTTAAAGGTAAAAAAATGATATCTAGACATTGAGGATGATGGTTAAATGAGACTACATAGTCCTATTTTAAAAGTGGTCTAGTAGTGGTATATTCTGATCTAGAGGGACACACCCTTTCTGTGTAGGTTTGGAGTACCAGGAAGAAAATATGTACATACAGAAACACACATGCAGTGTTAGATTAAATTCCAGTATAAATAGCCAAATATACAAACGCTCATCTGAGAACGGTCACACAGGATAAAAGCAGGAGTAGCGGGTCACAGCTCAGTTTCCCTGGGTCCTTGGGGTTCCTAGTGAGGGCATGCTAGTGCCTTTGTACCGTGTGCTCTAAGTCCTTAGTGGATCAAGAAAGCAGAATTTTCGCTGCCACACTTCACTTTTATAGTCACGATTTCTACCCTTACATAAAGAATCTATCTGCTCCTGCTTAAAGGAAAACTTATTATTTGGCTCTCCTCATTTTGAACCAGATTCAACATTAACAAGGCTACATCTTTATTCCAAGGAAGAAAGTACAACAAATGTCCACATATCCCAAAAGAATATCTATCTGCAGGTTTCGGCATCTTGAAAAGTCCAGTTTCACCTCTATATTAGAACCAAATGAGAGTTTAAAGAATCAAGCTAATGTGTTTCAGAGTGAATTTTATTTAAAAAATACTAATTGTGTAGATATAGCTGATCTTTCATAATACAAAAGGACCTAGGACTTACATCAAAGCACCATCCAAACTGGTCATAATGTTTCAGACCTTCTTTTCTTTAAACAGCAAGTTCATCTGTGATACATGATGGATAATTACAGAAAAAGTCATCTTAAGAGTTTCTATTTCTTCTCCTTAAATTTTTTTCCCAAATGATATCTATGGAAGTTCAAAAAAATTTGGCCTGAACACACAGATGTCTCTGAGTGAACTGTTGACTGCATAAATAAAATTTTATTACAGTAAACTTGCAGGCTCAGAAACTCAAACTCGTCAGTGTTCAAGGTTTGATCTTACTTTAATTGACTTGGGGGTGCCAATTCTTACCAACAATGTGACTAACAAATTTTTTAAAAAACAGCTGAATATCCATTTGTCAATTTACACCAGGCAGATTGGTTAATGTCTAAGTTTACCCTTTTCCCTGTTGTCAAGCCACCTAGGAATACAATAATTGGAAGTTTGCCTATCAGTCATAGAAATAAAATACAGTTTTGCAGTTTGAATGTACAATTACCTCTCAGAACCTTTTTTAAGACCCATTCCTCAATGAGGACAAGCCTGCCAAAAAGGTCAGATATTCCTTATAGTGTTACAGGTCATCCCAAGGAATTGCTTGGGTTAGTTACCAACAATTGCCTCTAAGGAGTATCTTGTTCTGTGCCAACATGGCTGATAGTCTCCCTTCTGAGGATTCTCTTCTTCTTTTAGATAGAACTACAGTACTATTGCTGTGAGTTCCTCTGTAAGATGTTCTGTTTTTAAGGTGCCTCTGCATGTTTCTTTACTGATCTACTCTGCCTCTTGTTCCCAAATTCCTGGAAGCCTCTAGATTGAGAAAGACAAAATTAACTTGAGTTCAACCTAAGTCTCCTGCTATTCAGCCTGAGAAGAGATGCTAAAAAATGTTAGCAGTGTTGAAAGGCAGGCAGTAAGTAGATGAAAATGGAAGGAGTTGAAATTCATAAGCTATACAATCAACCTTTACATAACTGAGAGTTGTTTGGATATATGAGTATTTGTTAGCCTTAGTGCTTCAGGAGAAAAATGTCAACAGCCAACTTTTCCTCTAATTTTAAACTGATAAGGTGTATCTGAGTTCATGGGCTGTGTTACTTTCTGAAACCTCTTTAAAGCTGCCTCTAGAGCAATGTTTCCCTTCATTATAAAATTAAAATTTCTTCCCAGGAGACCAAAGTAGGAAGGACATGCCTATATTTTGCCATTTCAAAATAAAATTCAGACTTAAAAATTTCAACCAACTTTTAGGAATTATAAACACAGTTGATTTAGAAGGAGCCCAAAAAGTTTGTTTTCTTCAGGATCACTAACAAGTGCTAACATAAAACTTATATCTCAGAAAACCCATTTCCCTGAGCGTGGATTTACGTGAATAATTTGCCCTATATGTATTATATTTACTTACATTAGTATTTAGTCCTATCTCAGTACACACATGGCCATGCATGTGCACACTTACACAAATTATTTAAAACCTTAACATTTTAATAGTTACTTCTATTGTGTTTTAACTCAATCTCATTTTGAGTTGTGACAGGAAGTTAGTGCCTATATAATTTTTAATCATATTGAGATTTTGCTGATAAAGAAAAAGTATCTTTCCATCTAGTATACTCTCAAATCTTAAAACATTTAAATATATTTATTTTTTCAAAGTTTATGTTTCTCCGTTATAAATTGTTTCCTTTGACTGGAAGTAAGCTCACTAGCACTCACTGCATGAGCTATGCATGAGCATGTCATAGCTTCCATCTTTGCCCGGCAAGATAAATCTCTTGTCATTTTGCTAAGTGTTGGATAATTGTCTGATCCTTAAGAAGTGCTTTGGAGAACAGATTTTCTTTTAAATTTATTAATAGATGAAAGAATAATTTTTTAGAGTAAAGTTTACCCATGCTTCAAATATCTTTATAACTCTGAAAGTTATCTTTAGGCTTCTGTTATTTCCATAGAATAAACTGAAACAAAATTTACAATTATCTTGTTGTCATTCAAAAGAAACATGTACGATTTATTTGTTTTATTGAGGAGTCAGAGAAGAATTGCAGATCAAATCTGGCTAACTTAAATATTGTAAAAGTCCTTGTCTTATTCTTTCAGTTTAGGCTTATAGTATGATTTGGCCCTAAGTGAGAGTTTACTGCTAAAATTCAAAATGTGTGTCCTTATTAATAATACTATATCTTCATATTAAAAAATGATCTTATTATAAATAACAAAACTCATTTTACTACGGTTTTAGTTTTATTATTCCCTAGCAGTGTATTACTGATACTTGCTAGCACATAAAATCTTTTCATATTCTGGCATAAAAGCCATATATGAATGTAATTTATTAAAACTTTTCTGATCTGTCCTCCTCTTTGTCTTGAATAGTACCTGATGATAGAGGTTTCCAATATTTTTAACACATTGTTAGAAGTAAATATTTATTATGCACATATTTGTGGCTATATTAATTGAATTAATATTATACATATATAATGTATACGTATATTTGTGTATATTTCATATATATGTGTGTGTATACAAACACACACAAGAAAAAGGCCTAATGATAGCCACATAAATCACTTTTGCTGCTAGGAAGAGAATCCTGGAGGTGTAAAGTTCCCAGCCTCCTCTTGGCCCACATTGTGGATGGGTGATGAACAATTATAACTTATCCTTCCTTTTTCTCTTTTCAGCCTTGGAATGGATGGCTTTGGCCAATCAGTTGGCATTCTTGGACGCCCTGCCACAGCTTATGGATTCCGCCCTGATGAACCCTACTACTATGGCTATGGATCTCGATAAAGTCACACCTTTCCATGTGTACTCTCAACTTAGAAGAAATCTGTGTGGGTTGGGTTAACTTTGAATCTTGGCTAATAATGCATGTTGATATTATTGTGGGTCTGTATTTTTTTTCCATGCTGTTAGCTACAAATTAACTGATCCCTCTGCCCTCTATTAAGTACAGTTGATGTTTGACACTGTTCACCGCATCTTGATGCTGAATAACATTCCCGTGTTATTCAAAGAGACGCAAAAGTAAATGCTGAAAAGCAACCAGACTGGAAAACAAACACTACATTATGTACATTAAGTGACTAATTTAATTTCTATTAAAAAGAAGGATAAAGTACAAATGAATTAGCGAAAGTCATGTGTTTCTATTTAATGTGTTTCATTAGGAGTTTCATGCTTATATAGGGTGCATATGAATTTTCTTTTTCCCTGCCCTTTTCCCCCCCCTTGTAAGCCCTTGAGTATTTCATGTGATGTGTATTTTAAAATTTATAAAAAGAATATCACCTTTTTTTTTTCCATGCCATCTGCCTTTTCAGGGTTGCTTCCCAAAGTGAACTAGTTTTCAGTTAACAATGGAACATGTGCCATAGATTATGTTACATATGCGTAGAGTCTCTTCAGCAATTTGAATTCTTGTCTTTCTGATTTTAGGTAGAAAACCTGAGACATCTGTTAGTGCACATGAAACTAGATTCATATTGGGTTTTTATATTTTATTATTCATGAAATCTAAAATATGGAAAAGCTGTCTCACTGAGGAAAACTAAGGAACAGAATATTTTTCTCGCCTGTTTCCCATTTGTTTACTTGTTTTTATAAGATTTGGGTGGTAAGAAGTAGACATTATAATTAATAATGAATTTTGAAAGCAACTCTTTAATGTTACAGTGTTGGAAATATACTTGACAAACAAAGCAAAATAAATAACTGTAATCTAGAGATATTTCCTTGAGCACCTTCTATGAAAGGAGTTATATGAGGCTTTGAAGGGAATACATAGATCAAAAATAAGACTTCTGTCCTTGAATTTTAAAACCTCAGTGATCTACTACACTATTTATTTGGCTTGATTTATATTTTAAGCATAGAATAATAGAGCTGGAAAGGGCCTTTTAAATAACTCAGTCTATCTATGCATTTGAGAGACCAAACACTTAAAAATTTTAAATATCATAAACAGATTTTTTTAATTACCTGCTATGTATCAGGAAGTATATATGCCCCTAGGGAATATGTGAATCTAAGATACGATTTGTGTCTTTGAACTCACAACCTAACTGATCTTTCTGAAAGTATACATTCATTTATTGTAGTTTCCATTTTAACCACAGAATATTAAAGCTGGAAAGGGCCTTTGATGCCAAACCCTGTCATACTCTTTCAGTTGAAAAAGCTGTGGCCAGGAGAGATGAAAAGACTTGCCCAAGCTTATATATTTGGTCAGTACATGACTTGTCTCCATGTTTCCAATCCAGTAATCTCAATACTAAATATCTTGCCTTATTATTTATTATACATACTAAGTATAAACACTTGAAATAAGTGACATTAATAGAAGGATAAAGCAAACATTCTAAAGCATAACTTTCCTCATACTACTGTAAGCTGATTTTAGGAAGAATGTCACCCACAGTTCACAATGTTCCCAGGGCTGTGCTCACTGAGGTTCACGCGCACACTCACTCTCCCTGTATACTTTTTTTCATTATTTTAGGACTTCAAAAATTTTGAAATTGTGAACTTTCCACTCAGGCCTGAACTGGTTTATCTTTATTTATGAAGGAAAATTTTACTAAAGGAATAAGGAAGAATATCTAAAATTCTTACATACTTCAGAGTACAAAAGGTTTTGGCCTTGGGCACTTAAAAAAATATATATATATATATATGTCAAATATCCTGGCCCCACTAAATTTTGACTGCAAATTAAAGTCACATTTACTTTAACAACTAAATTGCCATGGCTTTAGGCCATGGTGTATAGCTGGAAATTATTTCTCCTCATGAGCCTTTTGCTCTTTCTGAGAGTTCCCTAAGGTGCTTTCTCACTTAGGGCCAGGAATAGCTTCCTCATGTTCTGTTTCCTCCCTTTGTCCCCACCCTACTGCATCTATGTTGGTCATCTTCATTAGATTAGCACTGCCCTCCACATGGGAGAGCCACCACTATGTCCAGTCAGGACATGGGGAAGAAGACACTCTCTACCCTTTCCTATCCCCTTCCAAATGTAGGCTAAGTACCTATTACTTATTTCTGCACAGCACAAGAGAACTGAAACTATACATTTTACCGTGACTTTACAGAAGCTCCAGAAATGGTATATGACGTGACGTACATGGCACAAGATAACTTGCCACTATTACTAGTTGTAACTACCATCAGAGCTGGCGTCAGAAGGCTCTCACTTGGCCTTGCATAGGGGGGCTTGCTCCATGCCACCAGGAGTATACGAAGAACCTTTAGGACAAGTCTCAGCCAGATTGTCAGAAGGTCCCACAGAAAAGAATGGTTTTTCTTCAAACCAGCTGAAGGCCTGCTTTTAGAGTCTTTGTTTCTTGTAACAAGATTAGTTTTTACTAGCTGTCTGGTCTTCAGTCATGAAATAGAATACGAGAAATATAAACTGACTTCCTACTTTTTTCAAGTGTTACCTGGAGGTTTTTTTCTAAATCCACCCAACTGTCTTGGTTATTGGCAAGTCTTCCCAAATTCTATCATTGAAGATACATTGAGGTTTTCAGTGAGGTGAGTTGTTAGGTCTTTTGTGTCTTTGTTGCTAGTGTAATGGGAATGTGAAAAATACTGGTATCTCCTCAGATATCAAAAAATCACACATATATGTTCTAGCCAGGTTCTTGAAAGTCTACTAAACTGAAGTGATAATGCGTTAGGCTTCAATATTATGTTCTCTGGAATACAGCAGAACCTCCCTACTTGTTTGGGATAAAGACTTGCCTGAAATAGAGAGGCATTAAAGAAATAACACTGAAAAAAAATCAGTAATCTGGAAGAAAAAGTCAAGAAGCTCTCTAAGAAGGCAGAGGACAAGAATGTAGATTAAATAAGAATAATATAGAAGATAAAAATCAGAGCACCAACATTTGGCTGGTTGGTTAGGAATGGTGAGCCTGGGTGACTCCGTCGGTTAAGCATTTTGGCTCAGGTCATGATCTCAGGCTTGTGAGATGGAGCCCTGCGAGCACTGGGCTCTGTGTTGGGCATGGAACCTACTTAAGATTCTCTCCCCCTTCCCCCCCACCTCTCCAATAAATAAATAAATAAATAAAAATTTAAAAAAAATTAAAAGGTACAGGACAAATAGCCAAAATAGAAGTAAACATCTCTGAGCTAAAATGGATTTTTCCCTACAATATCCTAATCATTTTTAAAGATGATTGTGACATCTATCTTGACGTAATCTAGAAAAATTCTTGAGAAAAATGAATGAAAAATTCCATAAGAATCCTGAAAGGAGATAAAATGCCTTCCAAGAAACAGAGTGTCCTCAGACTTTTAACAGTAAATGGCCCTAACTAACGAACATTCCCTGGCCCCAGAGTAAGGGCAACTTTACAGGTTGCATGTGTGCCTGGCAGGATATCAGATTTGTGATGAACCAGTAACTTCTGCATATCTCCCACTGCTCCCCGTTTGGAATGAGAGTGTCCTTCATGATTACCCTGTCCCAACCATGGGGTGTTGGGTGGGAGAGGACAAGGGAAAGTGGCAGATAACTTCTTGCACTTCACAAGTCTTTGGATCAAGAGGAACCATACTAGAGGAGAACCTGAAAACCATACCCCAAAAGCCTCATCCCCACCTGAATATGATTTTATGGTGATATCTTGCACTTCAAGCCAGAGCCTAATGACATAATGATATGAGACTTTTGGGGTAGGAAGTGAGCGTATTTTGCATGTGAACAGAATGTTAATAATTGTGGCCAAAAGGCAGTATGTATTGATTGAAAAAGGTGGTCATGATACTCTTCAGCTCTTCCCATCATCAGATAGACTCTGTTTAATTATGTCTTAAATTTGGGTTCACATAATACATTGCTTTGACCAACAGAATGTGGCAGAAATGATGTACGAGTGTAGGGCCCACACCTCAAGAAGACTTGCCACTTCTACCTTTGCCCTTGTGGTTTGCTCCCTGAGACTGACATGCTGTAGAGAACTTGGAAGAGAAGCCCAGCCATTTCAGCTGTCTTATTGGGGCACACCTCCTCCCTGAGCTGACATGTCACCAAAATGCAGTCTTGTCAATGAGTTCAAGGAAGACCAGAAGAAGGACGACCTGGTCAATCACAGAAAGTTGACTTCTTGTGAAAAATTTAGTGCTATTGTTTTAAGTTTCTGAGTTTTGGGCTGATGTGGCAGGTTGTATTTTCAAAAGATGGCCACCCCCACATATTCCACCTCACATGCTCATCTTAGAAAGTAATATTGATACTCCTCCAGTTAGCAATGGAATCTATGTCCCTTCCTCTTGAACCTGGGTGGACTTTTTTTTTTTATAACTGTTTCAACCAATAGAGTTAAGCAGAAGTCATAAAGACTTAAGGCTAAGTCAAAGAAAGCCCTTTCAATTCTGCCTTGTTCTCTTGGGATGCTCATTCTTAAAATCAGCTGCCATGATGTGAGAGAGGGCCAAGCAACATGGAGAGGCCATGTGTAGGGGCTGCAGTAGGTGGCCAGAGCTGAGGACCCAGTAGACAACCAACCAGTCAACTGCTAGAGGTGAATAAACCTCCCGAAGATTCCAGCCCCCAGCCCTCGAGCCACCCCAGCTGAGGCCATAGGAGCCAAGATGAACTGCCCTGCCACACCCTGCCCAACCCCTGAAAATTCATGAGCAAAATATGTCATGTTTTTTAAGCTACTAAGTTTGTGATGGTCTGTGATGTGGCAATTGATAACTAATATAAATTCTGCCAGAGAGGGATATATCCAAAGGCCTATAGAAATCCTCCAAATCACAAGTACTATGTATGCCTTCCTCAAACCTCCTTACTTTCTCCTCACATCTATCACCACCATAAATATCTTCTGTAGACACAGAGATGATGAGTTCATGAGAGTTATTACCTAAATGAAGAATAATGGAAAACAATGTACCACTCTGAAGTGTGAATAATTTAAATTCATCTCCATGCAAAATTATGTTACTACAAATCATGATTTCTCAAGGCATTTAGAAATATTTTGATTACCAGAGGTCTAATATACAAGAATTTGCAGTGTCAAAAAAAAATACTTTTACTTGATCCTTATGACCACTCAATATAGAAACCCTGAGTTAATTAACCATGAAAAGAAATGTTTAATGTGAACATCACCTCCTCCACTCCTTTCCTCTTCCAAGACTTCTAATCTTGCTAAGTCAGTAGTTTGGGGAACTAAGTAAGTGATTCTGGAATCTGGAGGATGGTAACTGCTACTTAAAAGCAGAATAAATATCTCTTATGAGTCAGCTTTTTTTCTCCCTTGCCTACAATTTACCAGTATTTCAAGTCTGCGTAATGAGCACTGGGCTAGTGCATCACTGTGAAGTCGAACCCCACAGAGTGGGGGTTTTCTCATTGAAATTAGTTGAGTCTAGCTACTTGTTTTGTTTCTGAGTATTTCTAATGCTGTCTTCATGACTATTCCCAATTGATTTTCCATTTTTCTGACACTTGATTTTTAATGTCACCAGCTAGACTCCAAGACCTGACCTTTACTGCCCACCTGCTTGTACTCACCAACCTTTGTCCCACATTTTTCCTTAAGCTCTTCTTTCCAGCTGACCTCCTAACTCAGGCAAATGGAAACTGAAACTGCCCCTCCAGGGATAGTGACTGCCCTGACAAGGCCTCCAGCTGGTCCAGACCACCCAGACCAGTTTGAGTATAACCTCTGACGCCCACTGCACAGATGGGCCATGGAGTGACTTCTCGAATGACCGACAACTACCTTTACCCTCAATATAATACTAAAATCTCCACCCAAGGAGGAGCACAAGCCTCATTCACATAGCATAAAATGTGTATATAGGCATGTCTCCTTAAGGCACACGTGCAACTTTATGCCCACCTCTCCATCCCATGACAAGGTTTCCCTATCTGAATATTCATCCTAACCCTAAATAAAAGGAGCCCATCCACCCTTGCTCTGGGAGTCACAGCTTTGGAAGCCATTCCCATGATCTCTCTATTTGCTGCACATTAATTTACTTTGTGCAACAATTTCACCTAATGTGGTTTCTATCTGCAACTCACCAAGGTGGGAACTCCTGTTACTTCGGTTACAGTAACAGAATATTACACAAGGCACCTGCTATTGATGTAGGGATTTTTTTATTGAGAAATAATTCACATGCTGTAAAAGTCCCCATTCAAAAATGTACAATTCAGTGTTTTTTAGTATATTCACAAGGTTGTGCAACCACCACAACTACCTAATTCCAGAACATTTTCACCACCCCAAAAAGAAACTCCATACCAATTGGCAATTCCCATTTCCCCTCTACCCTCAGGCCCTGGCAACCATTCATCTGCTTTCTGTCTCTGTGGATCTCCCTGGCCTGGACATTTCATCAAAATGGAATCATACAATATGTGGCCTTTTGTGTCTGACTTCTTTCACATAGCATAATGTTCTATGGTTCCTCCAGGCTGTAGCATGTGTCAGTACTTTGTATGTCTTAATAATGTCCCATTGTATGGATATGCCACATCTTGTCTATCCATTCATCACTCTAGCCACTGGGGAGCAGAAGAGTTCCAATGCATCGAGCCCTGCTCCGAAACCTGACCAAGTCTTATTCCCCAGCCCTGTCTTTGTTGTGAGAGTTCATCTGATGGCATCTTCCTCTGTTTTAGTTGTTCTCTCCCCAAACTCTCTTAGTGTGATCACATTTTCATATAATATGTAAGTGCCCTTCCTTGGTTCTGATTTCCTGTTATTAAAATGTCCTGTTTACATACTTTGTGTAGGGTTACTCTGATTTCAGCACCTCTCTATCTGATTCCATTAGGTCTCTCTTGCTTTCCTGTTTCTCAGAGAAAATAAGGAAGGCAAATAAGCCTTTCCTCTTCTGCTCCTGCCTCTTACCAAACAAGCAGGAAGCAGCAGGGGTGTCCTCCCGGTGCCTTGTGACACAGGCATCTTTCCTGCCTACTTGGTACACATCGGTGTGGCCTTTACCCCTGACAATGTCCCTAGACTCTATTTACCCCATACAGTGCAAAAAAGAAATAAATGAAGGAATCAAGAGGATTGGTGAAGAAAATAGATGTTGTGAGAAAAAGGGAAAATAATTTTTAAGACCTTTGGTGCCAAAAGTGAGGGCAAAAGCTTGTAGGAGGAGCTCTGAAATCTCTGGGCTCTGTTTGTGCACTTGTTTTTAAAAATGTCTGCTGACCACGGGACAGTCTCTTTATGGAATCCCTTTGCCCCAGGAACACTGAGTTGCTCCAAGTAGCTGCTGCTTCCTCGATTTAGAACACAAACTGCGGTGAGTGTTTGCAGGGAGCAGGGGGAGTAACTCAGGTAACCTGTGGGTCACTCTGGAAGACACGTGGGAGTGGCAAGGAACAGGGACTTTTATTTTTAGGGAAACAGGTCGAATAATGTTTAACTTCTCCTGAGCTAGAAGTGCAGCTTTGAAAGATACCTGAGAAAATAACAGAATCACCCGTCACTATTTCCTGGCTTGAGTGTGTGACATTAACTCAAATGCCATCTAACCTTATCAGGAAATGTGCACATGCTGGATCCTTTAGTCATTCCTATCAAATGCTCTGCAGCTGCTATTACATGCCCCACCTCCAACATTGTTACCACATAAGGAAGAATCATGAGCACTATTTTATACATGTAACTATTTTATACATGTAAGACTGCAAGAGCTTCCAATCCAAGTTTACACTTCAGCTCCTAATTTCTCTATTAAATTAACTTCAGAATTACAGAAGTAACATATGCTCATGGTAACACATAAAACTATATGCAGATACATAATGCAAAAGAAGTAATCCTCTGTCCCTACCCCACACAGGGTATGTGTTGTTTGGGGAGAGAACAACTAGATATGCACACAACACAAAGATATGTGTGCATATCTTTCTATACCTCTATTCATTCTGTCAAAAAACAAAATTCAATCAAGTAAATTTGGAGACCTAACTGGCTTTGTTAAAGGATTCAAGAATGGAGTAGCATCCCACCTAGCAAGTAGAGAGGAGCTCTGAGCAGTTGTATAAAGTGGTTTTTATAGGAAGGAGGGTGGGGCAAGAAAGTTATTACTAAAAAAAAAAAAAAAAGATAGTTTCAGGCAAGGGCACTTTCCTTTAGGGAGAATGGTGGGGAAGGGGGGGCCTTTTTTTTAAAGATTTTATTTATTAATTTGACAGAGACATAGCAAAAGTAGGCAGAGTGGCAGGCAGAGGGAGAGGGAGAAGCAGGCTCTACACTGAGCAGGGAGCCCAATGCAGGCCTCAATCCCAGGGCAGATGCTTAACTGACTGAGCCCCACAGGTGCCCAGGGTGGGCGGGGGGCGCTCATCACGCAGATGATCTCAGTTTCCTGTGAGGGATGGAGGGTCCATGTGGCAGACTCATTGACACCCATCAGAGAATTTCCGACTAACTCCTTAAGGCTACTTTACTGGGGAAGGTTGAAACTGCAGCTAGATTAGGTAAAGGCCTGGTTTGGGGACTCAACCAAAGTGACACCATTTCGGGCCTGTGGTTTTCTTTTGTAACAATTAATTTATCAATACTGTTGAGCTCCTGTGCTAGGCATTTTTCTAGGCACCTAGGATCAAACAACGAACAAAGCAGAGATTCTTTTCCTTGTGGAACCTATAGTAGAGGAGAAAGAAGCCAGTCAAACATAATATTTTAAAAAGGAAGAATGAAGTCTCTCAGGCAAATAGCAGAGTCACAAGTTGATCACCTTTTCCGTGATGCTCTCTTTGGAGGTCCATCCTTCTAAAATAACTCCCTTTCCTCTCCTGTCTTCTCCCTACCTTTGTGCTCACTAAAACATTAGGGCAGCAGTATGCTACCATGGTTAAGAATACAAAATCTATAGGCAAACTACTTTATGGCATTACTAGTTGTGTGACTTGGTTAGACGTAACCGTTAGTGGTGGGTTCCTTCCTGGCCTCCATGCTGACCTTGCTTCTTGAGTTCAGCCAAGAAAGAATTCAGAGCCAAACTCTCAAGTAAGCAAGAGTTTATTATAAAATCCAAAAGTGCAAGTACACTCTCAAGATGGCAACCATACTGAGGGTCTGGGTGTCTTTTCTTTTTATCCTGGCATGGCTTATGGGTCATAGCTAGGGTGGTCTCCAACCAAAGGTGCTTCCAATCATCTAGGGGACTCCTCCTAGCTGTTGAGAGCGTGAGTTTTGGCCCTATCTGGCCTTTGTCAGAACTGTCACGGCAGCCATCCTCCCTAGGAGGGGTCAAAACTGCAATGTAAAGGTATTATCATGAAGCTATAGGTTACCATAGGGCTGCTGGTTATAGGGAAGAATGTGTGCATATCCTCCAGGGGTCTTTTCCAGCTCTTTGTGCCCTAGTGGTGGTTGGCAGTTTCTTGGATTTTTGTCTTTTTAATGGTTGGCAAGTCTTGGGGCACCTGGGTGACCCAGTCCGTTAAACATCTGCCTTCAGCTCAGGTCAGGATCCCAGAGTCCTGGGATCAAGCCCCGCATTGGGCTCCCTGCTCAGCAGGAGTCTGCTTCTCCCTCTGTCTCCCCCACCCCCCGCTTGTGCTCCTGCTCTCTCTCTCTCTCTCAAATACATAAATAAATAAAATCTTTTAGAAAAATGGTTGGAATGTCCTATTCCCTGATCATATCTAGCTAACTGCCTACTCTATCATAACCTCTCTGTACATCAGTTTCCTCATGTGTGACATGCTGTTGATGTCTGGCTTAAATGAACTAAACTCCAAGATATGCCTCTTTGGCATATTTGATTATTCTAAACTGATTATTTTTAAGAAACTGCAGACCCAGGAGAAGTTCTGAAAACTGAGTAGAAGTTACCCTTTTGTAAGAGATATTTACATGTAGAAGGGAAATTTCCATTCACAAAAGAGAGATGACCCTACATCTCTAGAAACTGTTATCAGTGGAAAAGGAATGGATATAAACCTTATCCTTGTTTATTGGGCTTTTCTTGGTAACCTTCCAAAAATGCCCCCCACCTCCACTCCTTCTGTCTTTAGCTGGAGATAGCATTTAAGGTAGTGCTTTTGGTCATTTGGTGAGTTACTTAGTTTTCCTGAGTCTTTCCCATGTGTACAGGAGGTATACATGTTATTAAACTTTTGTTTGATTTTCTCATGACAACTTAATTCTTAGTACAGCTAGAAGAATCTTGAAGGGCAGAGTAGAATTGCTCCTCCTCAACACCTTGTTTTCCTTTTTTTTTTTTTTAAGATTTTATTTATTTATTTGACAGAGACATGGTGAGAAAGGGAACACAAGCAGGGGGAGTGGGAGAGGGAGAAGCAGGCTTCCCGCGGAGCAGGGAGCCCGATGCAGGGCTCGATCCCAGGACCCTGGGATCATGACCTGAGCCAAAGGCAGACGCTTAACAACTGAGCCACCCAGGCACCCCCACCTTGTTTTACTTTTTAATAGAACTTACCATTGTACAAACTGACCTTTGTTCATTTATATGCTTAGTGTCTATTTCTCCCCTTACCCATCAGCCCCCTAAAATTTGAGGCCTGTGAGAACAGGGAATTAATCTTGCTTTGTTTGCTGATGTTTCCAGTCTGCAGAACAGAGGTCAGCACACCAGGAACATTTATAAAGTATTTGCTGTATTGAGTAAGTAAACAAGGAGCAAATGTCAGGAAAGCCTTAGAGGAATCAGGAAAGTGTAGTCATTTAACTCATGTCCAGCTTCAGAAAACAGTGGCTTGAAACTTGTAGGTTGTTGGCGGTGGGGCAGGGTACTTTGCAAAACTAAGATAACATTTCTAGCATTAAGCTACTCACACATCCTCTATCACTTAAAAAGAAAAAAAAAGTTTTATTTGGGGCCCTTGAGTCCACTTTTTTGCAATGATTGTGACTTCTTCCTTCTTTTCTTAGTGGTCAGCACAGTACCTGACACAGGAAAGGTGTATGTTAAATATTTGTGGAATATTTAATAATAATTTAATATGTTTATAAGTCTATAACATGAGGCTTATGTTCTGCAACATTTGTATAGTGTTTAGAGTTTACAAAGCAGGCCAATATTCTGTACAACATGGATATCATGAGGTCTGTTGCCAACTTTAAATTATTTCAGCATTGACGGTGTAATGTTCTGTGTGGGTTAATTGGTTGAAGCTATGCCCTAGAAGCAGCTAGCATTCTGGTAATCAGGAATCCACACTCCAGAGGTAGCTAGCTTGAATCATACTAGAAAGGCTACATTCTAGAGATGGAACTACAAATACTTTAGCCATTTGGATTTCTGATGACACCAGATGTTTTGTTAATGATCATAATGAGTGTCAGAAACGGGTATTTATTGGCAAAAATAACAGCTTATTATCATGATGAATACTAGAAATGGACTTTCAAAAAAGAATTAAAGATAGATGAATTGTTTAAAATATTTTAGAAAATACTCTCCACATCTGAATAAATGGGGTCTGAAAATTCAAGGTGTCCTCAGCCTTTGGGGATGCCATTTGAGGCTGCATCCCTAATGGTCCTGGCTCTACCTCTGGTCTGGAAGACTTCTGGTTGCCAGATACTGACTACACTGATAACAGAATCCTGCCTCTGGAGCACTGCTCTTCTGGTCCTCAACTTTCTAGTGCAAGGTGGTGGTCACTCTGCCCAGAACTGTATTCTCCAAAGTGGTAGTCACTACCCACAAGTGACTACGGAGCATTAAAATATGGTTAGTCCAAATTGTAAAAAATACACATCAGATTTGAAGACAGTACCAAAGTGTAAAATATCAACAATTTTTCATATTGAATGCATGTTTAAATAATTTTCTGGATATATTGTTTAAACGTGTTAAAATTAACTTTACCTCATTTTTTTCTTTTACTGTTTTTAATGTGGCTACTAAAAATTTAAAGTTACATAATGTGGCTTGAATTCAATTTCTATAGGACAGTCCTGACCCAGAACAGAGCGCTCAGCCTTTGTCACACTTATCCAGCAGATTAAATACTGTGTGTCGGCTTCCTCATAAACATTTGTTCAATATACTTCTGAATAAGGAGCAAAATTTGGCCTATTTTCACTTAACCGCATGAAGAAATTGTGGGATGCTTATCCATCTTAAGCCTTTTCAGCTGCCAGAAACCTTTCAGCCACCACCTAAAAGTTTGGGATGGTCAAATTATTTAGGTCAGCCGTCAACAGTGAGGATTAAGTAGAGCATTAAGTAGTTGCGATGAGAACAGGGAAAACTCAGTTTACTTTGAGTCAAGTCGTTTCAAAACTATTAGGTATATTCGCTTTATTCTCACAACATCCTATTAAGTAGAAACCATTAACATTACTAATAAGTACTATTAATATGACTAGTCCCAATTTACTCTTCGCTGAATTATGCGTAACTTCAAACTTCCCGTCTCAAAGGCTTAAGCCGGAACAACTTCCACCTCCGCCAGCTTCGGCCGGTTTTCCGCACGACTTCGGCCCACGCAGCGCAACCAATCGCGCCCGCTGGGGTGAGCGACGTCACTCTCCTAAAGGTCCAGGCCAATTTCCATACTTCTCTTCTGCGCCCCGCCCCTTTACTATTTGTTAGAGGCGACAGCGGCCATTTTAGGTTCGGGCGGATATCAAATTAAAACTGCGCGTCTAAAGACCTAAAAATTGAAATCAAGACAAACTTGCAAGTTCAACTTAAACGCCAAGGAAGGAAACAGCTTCCCAGACAGACCAGGCCGCTGGGAGCAGGGAGTCAAGCCGCGACCGGCCCCCGCGCCCAGACGCAAGATGGCTTCGGCCTGAGAGTCACCTATGCGGCCGCTCTATCTCGGTTCCGGGTTCGTTCACCTCAGTGGTGGCGTCGGAGGGCTGCAGGCTGGCGTTCTGTCCGGTTTCCGGACCCATCTCTATGGTGTCGGAGGGAGCATACCCCCCGAAGATTGTGGGTGTAGTGGTCACAGCCTCACGGGGTAGGCGAGGGTGGTTGGTGTCAACAGGGGGCGAAGAGGGGACCGGAGCCAAGACCCTCGGCCGCCTCCCCGCCGCCCTCCCGCAGGTAATAGGGAGCCCTGCGCCGCTTCCTTCGTCAGTGCGGGACCGGGCCGCGGGGGAGGGGCCGGGCCGGGAGCAGAGGCGGTGGGCGCGCGCCCCACTCGCGGGTCCGCGCTCGGCGCGGCGTCGCTGCCGGTTGAGCTGTGCCCTCCGCCTCCGCTCAGTCTTTCCCTGCTTGTTACGGGGCGCCCTTCGGATCTGGGCTTCGCGGGTGACCCCCGCCCGGCGCGTTGCTGGCTGCCGGACCTAGCGAAGAAAGCCGCGGAGCCGGGCCTCCCGGGCAGGTGTGGAAGGTGAGGGGCCAGCGGGCGGGAGCTCCGCCCCCGCCTACCCCCGGCGGTCGCGATGGGACCCCGTTGGCCCCCGGGCCGCCCTCCCCGCCGCGGGTCGGGCGAGTGTGCGCGGCCAGACGTAGCCGGGCGGCGCTGCCGGAGCGGTGGGAACCGGGGGGCGCACCCGCCCCGGGAAGCCGCCGGCGTTCTTGCACCAGGACGAGTGCCGGGCCCCCCGAGGCCCAGCTGGCTCTGTGCTTGCATAGTGCTTTTTATTTAGAATAAAGATGAAACATTTCTTGGAAGAGTGTGTTTAGGAAACCATGTGAATACTGAGTCGGGTCCTCAATTCCGGAATCACCGTTCATTGTAGTTAAGGACCTGTGTGCATATCCACGTAACATCTCAGATCCTAGCTGAAATCATACTTAGTTCTTTTGGTCCATAAAGGCTTCATTATGTATTGCTGGTCAGCTAGCAGTGCTGGACTGAGTTCAGTACAGGGAATATGTACTTGAAACAGATCAAAGTAAAGGGCCAGGGTAACGTTATCACCAGGTAACAAAATATCAGTCAGTATAGGGTGTCCTTAGAACTCACAGTGCAAGCCATTGTCTTTGGAACCTCCAAGCAGAGACTGCTAGAACCAAGATCATCTCGATTAAATTTTGAGGAAGAAGAGAGAGTTCCCCAGATGACATGGATTTCTTAGTTGAGTGTATGAGTTGCCCGGTGACCTAGACAAGCGTTTGCATAATCCACAGGTGGCCCAGAAATGTGATGTGCTGCCCAAGTAAGCAAAAGGATGGAGGAAGATAGGTGAACCAGGTTTTAAAGAGAAGACCTTGATGCCTATTCAAGTCGGAAACTGCGTACCCAGCATTTTATTATAGAGAGTGGGGATGGTAAATCTACAAAATAACCATGCTGAGATCACAATATTAGACTATCCTTTTGTGTCTTTTTGTGAATTTTTTTTCTTGTGACTTTTTTATTTCAAAGCAGTCAACAGCACATCTTTTTATTGTCACCTAATAAAGTTTGCAATGGACGTAGGCTGTAATCCCTACTACTCAGAGCATTGCACTCCTGGTATGGGTAGACCTGTCAAGCTTAATCGTGCTTTCAAAACAGTAAAATGGCATCCTTTCTCTCAAGAAAAGGAGTCATTTCTTTTTTTTTCAAGTTGTATTTCTTAGTGTCTTAAGCCCAAAATATACACTGCTAAGAAAAATTACGGGTTTGAACCTCGTAAAGCTTTCATAACTCTAGATGTTGAAAAGCCCAGTGTTCCCACAAGGATGTATTTTGCTATTTAGAAATGACTACGTTGGGCGCCTGGGTGGCTCAGTTGGTTAAGCGTCTGCCTTCAGCTGAGGTCATGATCCCAGGACCCTGGGATGAGCCCTGCATGGAGCCCATTTTGGGCTCCCTGCTCAGGGGGCTAGGGGGGCTGCTTCTCCCTCTCCCTCTGCCACGCCCCCTGCTTGTGTGCTTGCGTGTGCTCTGTGTCAAAATAAAATCTTAAAAGAAAAAAGAAAGACAATGTCCATTCCTATACCTCTGCTGACTTCCATTCATTCCACCAGAGCATCACTCCTCAGTCTTATCTCCTCTGGGGACTAATAATAAAATTAAACAAACACCATGATATTCTGCCAAGAGGATTTTCATTTTCTTGCAGTTCCTTATGTGTTGATTTTGGAGAGCTGTATTTTGTGGCAAAGAGAGAAGGAAGTTAGACTAGCCTCAGATACACACTTTTCAAAGTAACCCTTCTCTGACTAACTCCTCTAGTCTGACTGGTTTTACAGATGTGGGAGTTATAGATTTTTCTGCTGCTGAGATGGCAGTTGGTTTTAAAGAACGTTGACCCTTTCAAGCTACCTCGGGTGGACCTCTGGCTACCCCTGATTGTAGGGGTGTCAAGGAAGCAGGGAGGAAATGGATTTGCAGCTTTGCGTCCCGACGCCTCAAGATGGAGGGTAGTAATGTGCCCCTATAAATCTGACTAAGCTGCTCCCAGCCTAGGCTTTTCCTTCTACTGTCAGCTGCCTTCCTCTGCTTGCCAAGCTTCTGCTTCTTCGTGGCTTTGGCTCGCCATAGCCCTGACTCTACCTCATAGCATCCTTTTACCTTCAGCTAATGGAAGTATCACTTGTTCATTCAGATTCCTGAGGCAGGCAAGGATCTGCCCATTTGAGCTCTTCTTCCAGGCCATGGGTCCTAGGGATGGCTCATGTGTGCATTGACTGCCCTTTGGCCCAAGGAAGGCGCCTGACCCATTAACTATGCCCTAGAGGAGAGGAGCAAGTCCCAAGTACCAAACATGACCCTCACAGTTCAGTGGGGGGATTGTCACAGTAGGGCAGGCACCACACCATCTCCAGGACAGGGGATTTAACAATAGTTGCTTTTCCCCGTGAGCCTACATTAATACTAATTTTATTTATTTGTAGTCCTAATAGAGACTGGGACATATAGTTGAGATACGTGGCATTTTTAATACTGTTTTTTTACCCCTACTGTTCTTAAAGTGCAGAGTATGTAGCAACTCAGTGGGTTTGTTACAAAGACGACTTAGTTCTTATCCTCAGAAGTATTCTTGGATTTTGAATAATTTCAATTTTAGATAGCTTTAGCCCTTGTACGTGTTGTGTTACTTATACAGCGATGTATGTGGGTCTGTAGGCACTTGGAATTCTCTGTTAAGTATGTGTCTTGAGCAGCATTTCATACTTTGGTCACCCAGAGTGTTGTGTGGAACTTCACTAAAGTGGAAAAAAAAATCTCAGTAGTGGGTCTGTGTATGATTGTTGGGTGTATATTTATTTAAAGGATGGGATTTGTTTAACTGAAATTTTTAAAGATCTTTGTAGAATGTTTGGCCGTGTTATTTAGAACTGGCAACTTCTTGCTACATTGCCAGTTAGTTAAGAACCCCCTTTAGGTTTTATTTTTTTACACTATGGTAAAGCCAGGACTGCAAACTGACCCACATTTTGCAAACATACGTAGTTTGGCCTCTACGGGTTTAAAAACATTTGAACCAACATTGAAAAATAGAGAAATTTCCACGTAAATCTTCAGGCTCTTGGATCCTTAGGGTAAATGGCGTGGTCTGGCAGCGCTGGTTGGAACCTGGGAGGCTGCGCGTCCTCCTTAGGTGCCTGCCACCCTTGGTAGGCGGCCCTGTGCTATTCTACGGACGCCGCGTCCGCAGTCGTCCCATAACCATGGGAATTTGTATCTCCTTTGCAGAGAAAGATATGTTTTTATTGTAATAGACTGGGGAGGTGCAGGCATGTGTCTGTCTGCCTGCCTGGGAATTACCCGTGATCTGACACCTACCGCAAACCTCTATTAATACTCGAGCATGTTTTTTCAAGGCTTTGTGTGTATATATCTTATGTGTCTGTATAGATACATGCATAGATGGAGACATAGATTTATAACGTATATTTCTTTTTGAAACAGCGTTATTCAAGTATAATTGACACGTAATAAACGGAACATATTTTAAAGCGTATGATTTTATAAGTTTTGGTATTTGTAATCACCCTTTACCATAATCAAGATAATGACTCTGTTCCCCCCAAAGTTTCCTTATAGCCCTCCGCAACCCTCTCCTCTTCCTGGGGCCCCACCCCAGGCAACCACTGATCTATTTTCTGTCGTTATAGGGTAGTTTGCATTTTCTAGCATTTCCTGCATGTGTGGGTTTTTTAGCATTTGGGATGATACAGTTTTGCACTGCCCCCTTTGTACTTAGCGCGAGTGTGAGGAGCAGTGAGGATGTACTCTGTTGTGGTCATTGCCCTTTGTGTTCAGTGAGTTGTCCCTTTCCTTTCCCCTTGTTCTGCTGGTGTTTGCGCTGCTTTGCTTGGCCTGTATGAGCGCTGCACTTGTTAACATGTTTTTCTCATTGTTAGAAATGCTTTCTAGGTTGTAATGTTCTTTCTATAATTTTAAGCTGTTGTTTTATATACTATTATACAGAAGTTTTCTCACTGATGAATTATCAGATTTTGTAACCCTTTCCTGTGAGGCAGGGTATGTGCATGGGTTAGGGAGCATAGATGATCTTACCCTGGTTTTGATCGCCCTTGCACTCTGGAAGGGTCTCCGTGGGAGGGGAGGGGGGCGTTTAAGTGCATTTTCTCTAGAGCTGTTGGTGGTTCCTTGACAAGCATGGCTGGCAACTGGCTGAGCATTTCCCATTTTTATCGCCAAATGGCCTAGTTGATGAGGGTCAGAGAAATGAGTGGGTTTGAGTGGCTGGGTCTGGGTCCCTGGGATCTCCAGCACGTGTTGCAGACAGAGACCCATGTTGGACGGTGTTTTCTGTTTTCTTTCAGCTCTGCTTGGCTTTGTGGAGGAGCTGCAGCACCGCCTCACTGCGTAAGGGATGGGATCAGAGAGCAGTGCTTTGAAGAGCTACGCGCTGAAGGAGCCACCTTTCACCTTACCCTCCGGACTTGCCGTGTACCCCGCTGTTCTGCAGGATGGCAGATGTGCTTCTGTCTTCGTGTATAAGAGAGAAAATGAAGACAAAGTTAACAAAGCTGCCAAGGTACTGTGATGGGTGACGGCTTCATAGTTAGAGCTTCCTACCCTCTCGTTTTCTGTTAAAAAATATGAAATTGAAATTACTTAAGGTCAAAGGAGGAAGATCATAAGGAATAGTGTTTTTATTCATATCCTTTAAGAACATAGTTGTCCTTACTTCATAGGATAATCTCCCAATTTGCATGACACAGTCAGATACCACAGATATAGCCAAAAGGCTTCATAAAACTCGGTGTGATAACTTTTATCATCATATTTTTTTTAATGAGAAAGTTTGGAACGTAATTTTCCATGGCTAATATGAGGTAAAGGAAGTTACTCTAGCTTAGCAAAAACCTCTGAGTATTGACATTTGGGGAAGTATATTTTAGTATATTTTTTAATTTGTAAAATCTATTATTTATTTTTATTTATTTTAATTTTTAACTTTTTAATTTTGTATTTTAGTTTTTAAATTGGAGTGTAGTTGACACACAGTGTTACATTAGTTTCAGTTGTACGACATAGCGATTCGACTTCTCTCTGCAGTATGCTGTGCTCACCGTTAGTATATTGATGATGGACCTAGAAATAAAATATTTTAGAAACTGTGACTACTGTTTATTTCTTTTCCCGAGGTATTGTGAGGTCCCCAGAAAGATTGTTGAGCTGGAGTTTTGGGCTGGACACCCCAGAAAGAACGTTGGACCTGGGCTCTAGTTCTTGCTGAGGAGCCTTAGATCATTCACTTCCAGAGGCTTCAGTTTCCTCTTCAGGGAAGAGGTCCTCCCATTTTGTACCTTCTGGCTGCTGCTCCTAGAAGGGCACCGTCAGGGGACCCCAGCCTTGTATCAGAAAACATGATTGTACCTCGGAATATAATTCAGTAGGACAATTCTAAGTGTCATTTTGAATTAGAGAAAACAAAGGCGTTAGTTGGTATTTCCTTGGATATTGAACCATTCAGATTATCTTCAGGAAGGTTCTTCAGGGGACGCAGAGTTGCGGCTGTTCAGTTAATGGCAGGCACGCTATTTTCAGATGGACCTAGAGCTTTGTTTTGTTAAAATTATGATCTGTATTACCATGAGTCCCTTTGTGCTAGCAATAAGTAGGAGACAGGGATATCTATTTTAAATGGCTTTTGCCTTTTTTAATGATTATAAAGGGTTCTAGTATGTATCTCTGTTAGTAATACAATTTCAGCATTTTATTGGTCACATCAGTTCATTATTTGATGTTATGTCTTTGATCAGGCATGAAGTTAACAGTTATGGTGCCTAAGGAAAATATTCCCCTTGGGATGCATTTTCTGTTAATAGTGGTAAAAAAGATAGCTGGCTATTTTGTTGCTAAGTAATTTTGCTTTTTGGTAAGACCATGTTTTTGTCTTTTCCATCCCATCCACGTACTATTAATACTTTTTATTGTGATTTTGCAAAAGATAAAATGCTTTGCTTCACTGTCATATTCTTATATGCAATTCATATCTGACATACTTCAGGCTATTTTCATTTAATGAGATTGCACATTTTTTTAAGTAAAAGAATTAGAGTGATTAAGATAATTATTACTAGTGAAATACTAGAGATTTATCATCTTTCTTAGTTTTTTTTATAAGACCATAAGATTTTTTAACATTATATTACTCTTTATGGTGTATGTACCAAGAAAGTTTGAACAACCCAGATCATAAAGTTTTTTTGTTTTGTCTTTTAAGTAGGCTCTGCGCCCAGCATCAGGCTTGATCTCACAACCCTGAGATCAAGACCTGAGCTGTGATGAAGAGTCAGATGTTTAACCAACTGAGCCACCCAGGCACCCCCAGATCATAAAGTTCTTAAAGGAAAAAAGATCTGTCAATGTTTGAGGACTTCTGGGCGGGAGGAATTCAGAGCTTGAGAAGGAACATTTTTCCCCCCTTAGTACTTACTCTTCTAAACCATGGCTGAGTTTTTTCCAGTAGTTCTTACTTGTCTCTTATGTTCTGCAGGCCATCTTGTGGCTTTGAATACTTGACACATGAATCTGAGGAATTTGAAATGGCAACTAAATGATAAGGAGTTTTGAGTTAGATCACAGTACTTGAAAAAATATATCACGTTTCATCAGGTTTTAGGACCTTGATTTTCATAGATACCTGAAATATTAAAACAATATAGTTAACTCACCTCACTTTCTCTGAGTTCAGGCTCCCAGTCCTCCCTCTGATCGTTTTAATGACCACTTCAAGAGGATATACACTGTTTTCCTTGCAAATACTGTTAGGTTGTAAGTGTGCTCTTCCTCTAGTGTTATAAATAAAAAACAAGAGTCACAGTGCCCTGTGACCTCTGGAATAAGAAGAAACGCAGGCATAACCTTTGGCCACAAAACAGTATTAGAAATTCTTCGAGTCCATCAGATCTTCTCATTTTATCTTGAACTCATTAGCTATAATAGTAAGTTTTCTCCCTGGTGGTTATGACTCATTTCTAATGAATAGTCAATAAGGAATGATAACTCCTAAATCAGAATTTGGTTACTTTGGCTTGCTGTCATCTGAGTGCTTTGTTAGGGCCTCACGGGAAGGACAGACTCACAGAATGATTCCTGACTGTCTTCATGCTACCAAGGCAGCCACACTGACTGCAGGAATACGAACGTGGATGCTGTGCTCCTGCCTGGGAGAAGGATGCTCTTCTTCATGAATGCTCTTGAATCTTAAGAGAAGAAGGAAGAATAGTTCTCCCTGAAAATTTTTGCTCTTAGTTTAGGAATCTTGATTATTTTGTCATATTTCTTCAACAGAGTGAAATTATGGCTTGCTTCCTGTCTAAAAACTTGCAAGTGAATTTGAGCTAAATAATGACTATGTTGTGTAGTTCTCAAAGTGAAAGAGCAAACCGAGGTAGAATGGTAATGAAAAGCTAAGCCCCTAAGGCTTGAATTACTCTGCTATAGCTGAGTCATAACCCATTCCTGAAAACTAGAGTTTATATTCAAGACTTGACTTTCACACCTAACATCTCTGTGTGGGCATGGATAAGTACAAATATGGACAGATTATCCAGTGCCACTCATTTTTTTCCCTGAAGATTTTATTTATTTATTTGACAGAGAAAGGGACCACAAGCAGGGGGAGTGAGAGAGGGAGAAGCAGACTCCACTGAGCAGGGAGCCCGATGTGGGACTTGATCTCAGGACCCTGGGATCATGACCTGAGCCGAAAGCAGAAGCTTAACTGACAGCCACTCAGGCGTCCCTAGGACAGATGATACTTCCAAGGCACTCCTTCCACAAAGTCCCCTTTCTCCACCAGAACAAGAGTCATTTATCTCTTTGGTTGATGTTAGTGAGAAAATCTCATTAAACTTAGCAGCTGCATCTTGTCACGCTAATTTTCCTGTGAATCTGTATGCATAATTTATGCAAAATATTGTGCGTGCTGAAGAGGAGTAACAAATGAGGTTATTGCTGCTAAGTTACGTGCCTTGTTCAGAATCATGCAATGAGTTATTCCTTCCTTTCTTCTTCATTAAACAAACAAGTCACTGTGGACCAAGAATTCTGCTGGGAATGTAGGGTTAAAAAAAATAAGCTAAATGAAATTTATTATTTCATTTTTTAATGGGGTGAAATTTACAACTCTATTTATTTTTATGCCAGTACTCAACCAGGTAGTATTTCTCCTGATTTACTAGTCTGCCCTGAGTATTAGAGGAATAAAAGAAGGCACATAAAACCCAAGGAAAATAATTAGAGCCCTAAGAAATAAAAGCTGAATGAATATTTTTTTTCCTGAGCAGGCAAAAGTGAAAAGTTAGAAAGTATTTGATTTTTGTTTTGCAAATTATTTGAAATGATTCTTAAAATGCAAAAATATGAAAGAGGCTGCATAATTTTACTCAGAAACCATAGCTCAAAAAATACTGGCAAGAAGTTCTCTCCACTTAACTGTAGTCATTCAACCAGCTCACTAGCACAACTCATGGCTCCTCTGGGTCTTTGTTGTATTTATATGCATAAGTATGGATTATTTTAAAGGTATATGCACAAATTAATAGTTCATAATTGCTAAAGAATTTTCTTAATTATTTTTTATTAGAGTAACCCAAGGGAGGGTAACAGCTTTCTTAAGAACAAACAAAAAATCCTATTGAAGCTATTCCTAGAGTTGTCAAAGTTTGAGATTATTTTAAGAAAAGAAACTAAACAAATCCATCTCCTCAGAAGATTCTCCTATAGTTTTACCTTAATAGACAGGTTTGAAGCAACTAATAGAAAATTTGTATCAGTGTTGTGTTACGGGCTCTTGTACGATCTCATATTCTAACAAAAAGGTATTTTGGAATGTTCCATACTGAGTGCTTATTTGTGAAAATGAAACCTGATGTTATATTGAGGATTTTTCTCCAAGTGAAATCTTCATTGGTCTCCCAGTTTGATGATTGATTTACCAGGCTTCCCCAGTGTCCAGTGGATTGTGCAGGGCAGACCCCAGAGATTTAAGGCCATGTAATTTTTTAGAAAGACTGGGTGATTTTTAAGGAAAACCATCATTCTGGCATTTTACAATTTTGTTGTAAATAAATGATACAGTTATTTCTTCCTGGGTTGGGAATTGTTTACTATCAAGTCTAATTGGAAAGTCTGCATCTGATAGGGCTGTTACAAAACCAAGCAGGGTAGGAAAGAAACTCCACAGATTTAACCTCTCTTAGTCAGACACAGCATTGCCATGTGTTTGTCATCCATCTTTGTATACTCTGTGTCTGGTTAGAGAACAGGACGATGAGAAGAGGTATGTATGGGGAAAATACTGTATGTTAGGGATTTCTAGAGTGGAACATCCATAACCTCGGGATTGGTCAAAATGATTCATTTCAGTTTGGGGAGAAAATCAAAAATGTCTGTTTAAATTCACTTTTACTCTTCTCTTTCAGCACGTTCTATTTTATGGGGGTTTTATGGTATTTGTGTCTTATTTATATATGTAAATGAAAATGTGTATTATAGATACATATATGAGCTACTTATCTAATGTTTCTACTGGTGTGAAGCATGTAAACAAAAATATTTATTCTTTTTGAAGGTAAAATTAAATTTATTTATTTATTTATTTTTTATGATTCATTGTTTGTGCATAACACCCAGTGCTCTGCGCAGAACGTGCCTTCTTTAATACCCACCACCACGCTAACTCATCCCCCCACCCCCCTCCCCTCTAGAACCCTCAGTTTGTTTTTCAGAGTCCATCGTCTCTCGTGGTTCGTCTCCCCCTCTGATTTCCCCCCTTCATTGTTCCCCTCCTGCTATCTTCTTCCTTTTTTTTCTTAACATGTATTGCATTATTTGTTTCAGAGGTACAGATCTGTGATTCAACAGTCTTGCACAATTCACAGCGCTCCCCATAGCACATACCCTCCCCAATGTCTATCACCCAGCCACCCCATCACTCCCACCCCCCACCACTCCAGCAACCCTCAGTTTCTTTCCTGAGATTAAGAATTCCTCGTATCAGTGAGGTCATATGATACATGTCTTTCTCTGACTGACTTATTTCACTCAGCATAACACCTTCCAGTTCCATCCACGTCGTTGCAAATGGCAAGATCTCATTCCTCTTGATGGCTGCATAATATTCCATTGTGTATATATACCACCTCTTCTTTATCCATTCATCTGTCGATGGACATCTTGGCTCTTTCCACAGTTTGGCTATTGTGGACACTGCTGCTATAAACATTGGGGTGCATGTACCCCTTCGGGTCCCTACATTTGTATCTTTGTGGTAAATACCCAGTAGTGCAATTGCTGGATCGTATGGTAGCTCCATTTTCAGCTGTTTGAGGAACCTCCATACTGTTTTCCAGAGTGGTTGCACCAGCTTGCATTCCCACCAACAGTGTAGGAGGGTTCCCCTTTCTCCACATCCCCGCCAACATCTGTCGTTTCCTGACTTGTTAATTTTAGCCGTTCTGACGGGTGTGAGGTGGTATCTCATTGAGGTTTTGATTTGGATTTCCCTGATGCCGAAGGATGTTGAGTACTTTTTCATGTCTGTTGGCCATTTGGATGTCTTCTTTGGAATAATGTCTGTTCATGTCTTCTGCCCATTTCTTGATCGGATTATTTGTTCTTTGGATGTTGAGTTTGATAAGTTCTTTATAGATTTTGGATACTAGCCCTTTATCTGATACATCATTTGCAAATATTTTCTCCCATTCTGTCGGTTGTCTTTTGGTTTTGTGGACTGTTTCTTTTGCTGTGCAAGAGCTTTTTATCTTGATGAGGTCCCAGTAGATCATTTTTGCCCTTGCTTCCCTCGCCTTTGGTGATGTTTCTAGGAAGAAGTTGCTGCGGCTGAGGTCGAAGAGGTTGCTGCCTGTGTTCTCCTTTAGGATTTTGATGAACTTCTGTCTCACATTTAGGTCTTTCAACCATTTGGAGTCTGTTTTTGTGTGTGGTGTAAGGAAATGGTCCAGTTTCATTCTTCTGCATGTGGCTGTCTAATTTTCCCAACACCATTTGTTGAAGAGACTGTCTTTTTGCCACTGGACATTCTTTCCTGCTTTGTCAAAGATTAGTTGACCATAGAGTTGAGGGTCCATTTTTGGGCTCTCTATTCTGTTCTAATGATCTCTGTGTCTGTTTTTGTGCCAGTACCATACTGTCTTGGTGATGACAGCTTTGTAATAGAGCTGGAAGTCCGGAATTGTGATGCCGCCAGCTTTGCTTTTCTTTTTCAATATTCCTCTGGCTATTTGGGGTCTTTTCTGGTTCCCTACAAATTTTAGGATTATTTGTTCCATTTCTTTGAAAAAAGTGGATGGTATTTTGGTGCGGATTGCCTTGAATGTGTAGATTGCTCTAGGTAGCATTGACATCTTCACAATGTTTGTTCTTCCAATCCATGAGCATGGAACATTTTTCCATTTCTTTGTGTCTTCCTCAGTTTCTTTCATGAGCATTTTATAGTTTTCTGAGTACAGATCTTGGCCTCTTTGGTTAGATTTATTCCTAGGTATCTTATGGTTTTGGGTGCAATTGTAAATGGGACTGACTCCTTGATTTGTCTCTCTTCTGTCTTGTTGTTGGTATATAGAAATGCCACTGATTTCTGTGCATTGATTTTATATCCTGCCACTTGACTGAATTCTTGTATGAGTTCTAGCAGTTTTGGGGTGGAGTCTTTTGGGTTTTCCACATAAAGTATCATATCATCTGCAAAGAGTGAGAGTTGGACTTCCTCTTTGCCGATTTGGATGCCTTTGATTTCTTTTTGTTGTCTGATTGCTGTGGCTAGGACTTCTAATACTATGTTGAATAGCAGTGGTGAGAGTAGACATCCCTGCCGCGTTCCTGACCTTAGGGGGAAAGCTCTCAGTTTTTCCCCATTGAGAATGATATTTGCTGTAGGTTTTTCATAGATGGCTTTTATGATATTGAGATATGTACCCTCTGTCCCTGAGTTTTGATCAAGAAAGGATACTGTACTTTGTCAAATGCTTTTTCTGCATCTATTGAGAGGATCATATGATTCTTGTTCTTTCTTTTGTTAATGTATTGTATCACATTGATTGATTTGCGGATGTTTTTATTTATTTATTTTTAAAGATTTTATTTATTTATTTGACAGAGAGAGAGAGCGAGAGCAGGAACACAAGCAGGGGGAATGGGAGAGAGAGAAGAAGGCTTCCTGCCGAGCAGGGAGCGCAGTGTGGGACTCGATCCCAGGACCTTGGGATCATGAGCTGAGCCGAAGGCAGATGCTTAACGACTGAGCCACCCAGGCGCCCCTGATTTGCAGATGTTGAACCAACCTTGCAGCCCAGGGATAAATCCCACTTGGTCGTGGTGAATAATCCTTTTAATTTACTGTTGGATCCTATTGGCTAGTATTTTGGTGAGAATTTTTAGATCCATGTTCATCAAGGATATTGGTCTGTAATTCTCCTTTTTGATGGGGTCTTTGTCTGGTTTTGGGATCAAGGTAATGGTGGCCTCATAAAGTGAGTTTGAAAGTTTTCCTCCCATTTCTATTTTTTGGAACAGTTTCAGGAGAATAGGTATTAATTCTTCTTTAAATGTCTGGTAGAATTCCCCTGGAAGCCATCTGGCCCCAGCCTTTTGTTTCTTGGGAGATTTTTGATGACTGCTTCAATTTCCTTAGTGGTTATAGGTCTGTTCAGGTTTTCTATTTCTTCCTGGTTCAATTTTGGTAGTTGATACATCTCTAGGAATGCATCCATTTCTTCCAGGTTCTCCTATTTGCTGGCATAGAGATGCTCATAATATGTTCTTATAATTCTTTGTATTTCTTTGGTGTTGGTTGTGATCTCTCCTCTTTCATTCATGATTTTGTTGATTTGGGTCATTTCTCTTTTTCTTTTTGATCAGTCTGGCCAGGGGTTTATCAATCTTGTGAATTCTTTCAAAGAACCAGCTCCTAGTTTCGTTGATCTGTTCTACTGTTCTTTTGGTTTCTATTTCATGGATTTCTTCTCTGATCTTTATTATTTCTTTTCTCCTGCTGGGTTTAGGCTTTATTTGCTGTTCTCTCTCCAGCTCCCTTAGGTGTAGGGTTAGGTTGTGTATTTGAGACCTTTCTTGTTTCTTGAGAAAGGCTTGGATTGCTATATACTTTCCTCTTAGGACTGCCTTTGCTGCATCCCAAAGATTTTGAACAGTTGTGTTTTCATTTTCATTGGTTTCCATGAATTTTTTTAATTCTTCTATAATTTCCTGGTTGACCCACTCATTCTTTAGTAGGATGCTCTTTAGCCTCCATGTATTTGAGTTCTTTCTGACTTTCCTCTTGTGATTGAGTTCTAGTTTCAAAGCATTGTGGTCTGAAAACATGAAGGGACTGATCCCAGTCTTTTGGTACCGGTTGAGACCTGATTTGTGACCTAGGATGTGAACAATTCTGGAGAATGTTCGATGGGCACTAGAGAAGAATGTGTGTTCCGTTGCTTTGGGATAGAATGTTCTGAATATGTCTGTGAAGTCCATTTGGTCCATTGTGTCATTTAAAGTCTTTATTTCCTTGTTGATCTTTTGCTTAGATGATCTGTCCATTTCAGTGAGGGGGGTGTTAAAGTCCCCCACTATTATGTATTGTTGTCAATGTGTTTCTTTGCTTTTGTTATTAATTGCCTTATATAATTGGCTGCTCCCATGCTAGGGGCATCGATATTTACAATTGTTAGATCTTCTTGTTGGATAGACCCTTTAAGTAGGATACAGTGTCCTTCCTCATCTCTTATTACAGTCTTTGTTTTAAAATCTAATTTGTCTGATATAAGGATTGCCACCCCAGCTTTCTTTTGGTGTCCATTAGCATGGTAAATGGTTTTCCACCCCCTCACTTTCAATCTGGGGGTGTCTTTGGGTCTAAAATGAGTCTCTTGCAGACAGCATATCAATGGGTCTTGTTTTTTAATCAATCTGATAGCCCGTGTCTTTTGATTGGGGCATTTAGCCCATTTACATTCAGGGTAACTATTGAAAGATATGAATTTAGTGCCATTGTATTGCCTGTAAGGTGACTGTGACTGTATATTGTCTGTGTTCCTTTCTGATCTATGCTGCTTTTAGGCTCTCTCTTTGCTTAGAGGACCCCTTTCAATATTTCTTTTAGGGCTGGTTTTGTGTTTGCAAATTCCTTTAGTTTTTGTTTGTGCTGGAAGCTTTTTATCTCTCCTTCTATTTTCAATGACAGCGGCTCCATAGCTCAGGGGTTAGAGCACTGGTCTTGTATTTTCAATGACAGCCTAGCTGGATATAGTATTCTTGGCTGCGTATTTTTCTCATTTAGTGCTCTGAATATATCATGCCAGTCCTTTCTGGCCTGCCAGGTCTCTGTGGATAGGTCTGTTGCCAATCTAATGTTTCTACCATTATAGGTTACATATCTCTTCTCCCAAGCTGCTTTCAAGATTTTCTCTTTGTCTCTGAGACTCGCAAGTTTTACTATTAGATGTCGGGGTGTTGACCTTTTTTTATTGATTTTGAGAGGGGTTCTCTGTGCCTCCTGGATTTTGATGCCTGTTTCCTTCCCCACATTAGGGAAGTTCTCTGCTCTAATTTGCTCCAATATACCTTCTGCCCCTCTCTCTCTTTCTTCTTCTTCTGGGATCCCAATTATTCTAATGTTTTTTCGTTTATGGTATCGCTTATCTCTCGAATTCTGCCCTCGTGATCCAGTAGTTGTTTTTCTCTTTTTCTCAGCTTCTTTATTTTCCATCATTTGGTCTTCTATATTGCTGATTCTCTCTTCTGCCTCACTTATCCTAGTAGTTAGTGCCCCCATTTTGATTGCACCTCACTAATAGCCTTTTTGATTTCGACTTGGGTAGATTTTAGTTCTTTTATTTCTCCAGAAAGGGTTTCTCTAATAACTTCCATGCTTTTTTCAAGCCCAGGTAGTATCTTTAAAATCATGATTCTGACTTCGTACTAATGTCCATATTGAGTAGGTCCCTGGCAGACGGTATTACCTCTTGTTCTTTTTGTTGAGATGATTTTTTTCGTCTTGTCATTTTGTCCAGAGGAGAATAGATGAATGAGAGAACAAAATGCTAACAGGTTAACAACATCCCCAGAAATATACTCTAAACAAATCAGAAAAGAGCTGAAACCAGGGGAAAAGAAAGGGAAAGAAAAAAGAGGAAAAGAAAAAGATAAAAACAAACAAAAACAGAACAAAAAAAAAAACAGAATATGATCAAATATGATCAGGCTGGTACATAGATCAGTGCCACACACTAGATTTTGGGTGTATTTTGGTCTGTTAGAAGAAAGTTCCTCCTAAAATTTTAAAGAAAAAAAGACTTAAATGTGTACAAAATAAGGGTTGATACGATGAAGGGATGGAGTATGACTGTAAAGATGAAAAGTATAAAAAATTTTAAAAAAGGAATTGATAAGGTGTTTGAAGAAAGAAAGAAGAGGATTAAAGAAAAAAAGGGAGAGAATGTGATGAGGCAGGAGACTAGAACAAAGCCATACACTAGAGATTTAGGGTATATTCTGATCTGTTAGAAGAAATTGTATCTCAAAATTTTAAAGAAAGAACAACTTATATATATATATATATATATATATATATATATATGCCAAAGATAAGGGTAACTACTATAAAGGGATAGAATATGACTCTAAAAATGAAAAATAAAATTTTTTTTAAAAAAGGGATTGATAAGATGTTGGTTGAAAAAGGGAAAAAGAAAAATTCAAAAAAAAAGTAAAAAAAATTAACTTTGAAAGACTAATGAATCATGGTAAAAAAGCCATGAATTCTATGTGCAGTATTCCCCTAGCACTGGAGTTCTCCTGTTTTCCTTGATCGGTAAACTTGGTCTTGGCTGGCTGTTCGTGCTGATCTTCTGGGGGAGGGGCCTGTTGCCGTGGTTCCCAAATATCTTTGCCGGAGGCGGAATTGCCCCACCCTTGTCGGTCTGGGCTAAGTAATCCGCTCGGGTTTGCTCTCAGGAGCTTTTGTTCCCTGCAAGCTCTCGGTACAGCTTTGGGGGACCAGGGTGAAAATGGCGGCCTCCCAATCTCCCCCTGGGAGGAGCCGAGAACTCGGGGCCCCACTCCTCAGTGCGCCCCCAGAGAAAAGCAGTCAGTCACTCCCGTCTCCCCGGTCTCCGGCCGCACTACGTGTTCACCCGGCCTGTGACCGAGCGTTTCTGTGTCTGGCACCCGACCCGTGTGGAGTCTCCAAACCCAGCAGATCCCTGCGGTGTGCTCCCGGGCCCCTCCTCCCGGGGGAGGGAAGGGAGTCTCCCCGGATCTGCCGCTTGTTGGGTCCCTGCTGGAGGAGCAGTGGCCCGACTGTCACCGATCACAGTTTATGGCAACCCCGAGCTGAGAGCCCGTTCCTCGGCTCCGTCTCTGCAGCCGGCTTCCCTGCTCCGATACCTGGGAGCTCTGCTGCACTCAGGCACCCCCGGTCTTTCTGTGACCCCGAGGGTCCTGAGACCACACGGTCCCAGCAAGGGTTCCACCCCCCACTTAGCCACTGGAGGGACGTCCCTCAGCGGAGCCGACTTCTAAAAGTTCCGATTTTGTGCCCCGCGGCTCTATCCCTTTCCAGAAGCGGCCAACGGAGGCCCCCTCCCCCGCTGTCTATCCTCCCGAATATCGCCTCGGATTCACTTCTCCACACGTCCTACCTTCCAGTAAGTGGTCACTTTTCTGTTCAGAGAGTTGTTGCTACTCTCCTCTTCGATCTCCTGGTGAGTTCGTAGGTGTTCAGAATGGTTTGATCCCTATTCAGCTGAATTCCTGAGACCAGATAAAATCCAGGTCTCCTACTCCTCCGCCATCTTGCTCTGAACAAAAATATTTAATGGTAACTTTTCTAGATTAATAAAATGGTAAGTTATAAAGATGGTGAAACATTTTTAAGGAGATTAAGTGCTTGATAAATAAAGAGGTAACTATTAAGAAAACAAGATCAACAAAAGACATCTAAGGTACTCATCCATTTAAAATGATGTTATGGCCCAGCGTGGAGTCTGTTTCTGGGATTCTTTCTCCTGTGAAGAGTGTGTGTTCTGCAGTCACTTGGTCTAGTGTTTTCCAAATGTCAGTTTGATTAGGTTGCCTGTGCTTTCGTTTATTTTTTGTTTGTTTGCTGTTGCTAGTTCTGTTGATTGCTGAAAGAGGAGTTTTAAAATCTCCGACTGTGATCCTGGAATCGTGGAATTGTTTCTCCATTTCATTTTTGCTCCATGCATATTTTAAGGCTCTGCTCTTAGGAGCTTCCACCTTCATAGTTGTGATGTCTTTTTAATGAATTGTCCTTTTATTCTTTAAGAAATGTCCCATTTAATCTCTTGCAGTACTCTCTGTCTTGAAGTATATTTTCTCTGATAAGAATATATCCACTTTAGCCTTCTTATGCTTACTGTCTTAATGGTATATCCTATTCTGTCAATTCAGTTTCTATCCATTCACCTATCTCTGTCTTTATTTTTAAAGTCAGTCTCATAGGCAGCATATTGTGGGTCTTCCTCTTTTCCTAATTGGAATGTTTAAATTTTTTTTTTTTAAGATTTTATTTATCTGACAGCGAGAGAGGGAACACAAGCAGGGGGAGTGGGAGAGGGAGAAGCAGGCTTCCCGCCAAGCAGGGCTCGATCCCAGGACCCCAGGATCATGACCTGAGCCAAGGCAGACGCTTAACGACTGAGCCACCCAGGCACCCCTTAACTGGAATGTTTAGATCATTAACATTTCATGTAATTATTAGTGTTGTTGACTTTTATTATTCGTTATTTGTTTTCTGTTTGCTCCCTTTTGGATTTTGTTCTTCTGTTCCCCTTCTCTTTTTTTGGTTCATTTAAATAGCTCTTAGTATTTCATTTTACCTTGATTTTTCAGCTACATTTCTTTATACTTTTTAATGGTTGCACGAAGGATTTCAGTTTAATAACTAGCTCTTAATCATCTATCTGTGGTTAGTATTGTACCAATCACATAAAACGTAGAAGCCCTGGAATCAGATAGATGTCTCCAGCCCCAGCCCTACTGTCCTTTTGTTACATACATATCAACTGTCTACACACACTGTAGGTACACGGTTAACCCTTGATCAACACTGGGGTTAGGGGTACTGATTCCCTGCACAATCGGAAATTTGCGTATAAGTTTTGACTCCCCCAAAAACTTAACTACTAATAACCTACTGTTGACTGGAAGACTTGTTGATAATATAAACAGTCAATTAACACATCTAATGTGATATGGATTATATACTGTATTTTTACAATAAAGTAGGGTAAAGAAAATGTTATTAAGAAAGTCATAAGGAAAATCCATTTACAGCACTGTGCAGTGTTTATTAAAAAAATCTGCATAGAAGTAGACACACAATTTAAACCTGTGTTGTCCAAGGGTCACCTGTACATCACACACATTATAAACCTCACCCAGCAGTGTTGTGGTGTCTGCTCTAAATAGTCATACATATTTTAAATAAGTAAAAACGTAGCCTTTGAATCAATCCTGATATTTACCATTTCTGATGCTCTTCCTTCATTTCTGGAGATCCACATTTCCCTTTGGTATCATTTCCTCTTCAGCTTGAAGAGCTTCCTTTAGCATTTTTTATAGAGCAGGTCTTCTGGCAATAAAACTTTTCTGTTTTCCATGAACAAAATTGCCTTTTTTTACTGTTTTTTTCCTGTAGGATATTTTTGCTACATAATTCAGG
Organism: Callorhinus ursinus; assembly: GCF_003265705.2. Classification (NCBI taxonomy): domain Eukaryota; kingdom Metazoa; phylum Chordata; class Mammalia; order Carnivora; family Otariidae; genus Callorhinus; species Callorhinus ursinus. The sequence goes on along the minus strand of NW_027397075.1, from coordinate 28,463,783 downwards.
GTTGATACTGTTTTTTCTGCCAGTGCTTTAAAGGTGCTCCCCTTTGTCTTTTGGCCTCTGTGTTTTCTGCTGAGAAATTTGCATCATTCAAATTGTCATTCCCCTCCACATAACATGTTTTTTTTTTTCCAGCTGCTTCTGAGATTTTTTATTTATCTGATTTTCTCCAGTTTGATGATAGTGTGTATCGATGTAGTTTTCTTTGATTTATCCTGTTTGGTGTTCCTTGAACTTCTTAAATCTGTAAACTTAAGTATTTGGCTGAATTTGGAAAGTTCTCAGCCATTACATTTTTTATGTCCCGATTCTTTTCTTCTCTTTCTTGGGACTCCAGTTATATATGTTAGATAGATAGATAGATAGATATAGCTTTTGTTATTGTCACACAGTTTCTTGATGCTATGATCACTTAAAAAAAAATAAAGAACTTTTTCTCTTTGTTTTTCAGATTGGTTAACATAGCCAGATTCACTGACACTTGCCTCTACCATCTGCATTTGTTGTTGGTCCATTCATTGAATTAGTTTCTAATATTTTATTTTTCCGTCCTAAGACTTCCACTTATTTTAAATAACATTTCTTTCTCTGCTGAGAGCTTCTTTCTATTTATTTCCTAACTGTTTTCCTTTACCTCTAGGGAAGAATGGTTATAATATAATGGTTAAGCTGCTTTAAATTTTTTCTAATAATTCTAATATCTTGTCCATCTTGGGACTGATATTTGTTGGTTGTCTTTTCACTTTTTTATGGTTCTTTGTTGAGTAAAACTATTTTGGATTGCATCCTGGACATTTTGAATGTCACGTTGCATAGACTCTTGGTTCCGTTAAAATCTTCCGGAGATTATTGATGTTTTTGATTTAGCAGGCAGTTGATCCCCTTTGGTTCAGGCTTCAAGTCTTCTAACTACTCTCCTCCCACCCTTCCTTCCTGTGTGTGGTAGTTCAACCTCAGTTCATTTCTCAAAAGTTTGCTCCGCTGGTTTGGGTCTGTTTTGTCCATGCTTACTTGGTTCAGGAGTTAGTCTGAGACCTGTGTGGGTATACAGATAACCAGGGCATGTCCTTCTCCAATTCTCTCCCCTCTGGGATATCATCATACTCAGGCTTGTCTTGGCTCCTTTCTGTCCTTCTTCTGGCCAGAAGGATGGCAAGGTCTTTGTCAGTTTTAGCCATCTCTGCTACCCTGCTCTGCGAGCGGGGCCTGCCTTCAGTTCACAGCTGTGAGAAGAGCCAACCCGACACCAGAACACGTACTCCCACAGCTGTCTGTTCTCCTCACTTTGACTCCCCTGCGTAATCTGCGTGCTTTTTTTACTTTGCCAAGTTCTCGGGTCATTGTTTTTGGTACTTTGTTCAGAGTGTATGGCAGTAATCATTGGGAGGCCTGGGCTCCTAGGGGGCTTACACTGTCGTAAGGGAACCAGAAGTCTTTGTAGATTTATTTAAATGTTGGTAAGGTGAATGAAGTCAGAACAGGTCATAAATTTTCCTGTGCCTTATTTGAAGTTTAGGGGGGTAGGTGAGGAGCTGGGAGGGACCTTGAATGCAAGTGTACATGTTCATACTCTGACTGCGATATGTCAGTCTGGTTCTGAGTCATTAACTCTACCAACCCTTCCATTTGTATTTTTAAAGCATTTGAAGACACTTCGTCACCCTTGCTTGCTAAGATTTTTATCTTGCACTGTGGAGGCAGCTGGGATTCATCTGGTCACTGAGCGCGTGCAGCCTTTGGAGGTGGCTTTAGAAACGCTGTCTTCTGCAGAGGTCTGTGCCGGGATCTATGACATACTGCTGGCTCTCATCTTCCTTCATGACCGAGTAAGTAACCTGGGCACCGTCTGCCTCACAGGCCTTGCTACAGGCCGGAGGGTTGATGTGTGTGCTAGTGCTTTTAAGTTATGGGAGGTACAGAAATCATAAGTTGCTATTCTTACTTGAGTCTTCCGGAGGAAAATGAGCACGTTGGAAGGCACCAGAAGGGCTCCAGACAGGTGGTTTGTGGAATGGGCAAGGGCTTCTCCAACCCTGGGCAGTTTTTTATAGACTTTATTTCGGTTTACTATTGTCTCCCTCTAGTTTGAGGGAAGTCTTTACCTAAAAATACCTGCAGCTGGTATTACTGTTTTTAAGACAAAGATAAAGCCTTAACACTGATGTTGCTGTGGACCAGAGTTCCTATTTGATCCCAATTTTGTTACATTTTAGATTTTGAAGGAAGAAATGACCATTTCTTAGGAAAAGGCAGAGCTTTACACACCCCTTTCTCATTTGAGTGGGTGGTGCTACTGAGGGACAACCTCTTTTTTTTTTTTTTTAAGGTTATTTATTTATTTGAGGGAGAGAGAGCAAGCACTAGTGGGGGGAGGAGCGGTGAGAGAGAGCAGCAGGAAGCTCCATGCAGGGCTGGATCCTGGAACCCCAGGATCACGACCTGAGCCGAAGGCAGACGCTTCACCGACTGAGCCACCCAGGCGCCCCGAGAGACAGCCTCATAACACTGTGGTCAGATTTGCTCTTAAGGGGTACGGGTAGAGTGCCTATGTTTACTTCTGGCCTATTTCTTGACAGTATTATTGAGCTATTTCTTAATGGAGTACTAAGGCCTTTGGCAGCCCTCCAAGATTAAAAATTACCGGTCACAAGTTAGAAACACTTGCATTTGACTCATCTCAGTGTATGTTTTTTTTTGTTTGTTTGTTTTAACTTTTTCTATTAATGGGAGACTGATTCCAAATATCAGTTTGGATTTATTGTCTCTTAAAAGTATGTCTAAGATTCATACAAAGAAGAAGAATTAGTGCTTCACGTGGAGGAATATTTTCCTCGTTGGAGAAAGTACATGCACATGGTAGAAAGTTTGACTAGTGTGAGAGTGCATATAGGGAAGAGTAAGCCCCCCACCCTGAATCCAGCACCCCACCTCTCTCCAGAGGCAACCATGGTGATCAGCGTATTAGTCCAGAGATGGTCGGTGTGCATCTAAACCAAATGTCCCTGTGCTTATTCTCCTTTGTTTTTTCTCAGATGTAAAAATACCATACATACTATTCTGAACCTTCCTTTAGAATATATGTATATACACAATATATATCAAAATTTGTACATACTTGATCTAGTGAGTAGAATATTTAAAATGCACTTGTCTACTGAAATGATTTCTGGTTCAGGAAAAAAACACACTTCAATCCTGTTCTCATTTTCTTCTTTCTTCTCATTTATCTGACTGTATTATTTTTTATAGTTTTAAGTTTTTGCACTTCTGTGGTCTGTGGGGTATTTCTGGTGGTCCTTATTCCATTTTCCTCTTCTCTGGGCAGGATTTTTAAATGCCTACTGACAAGATTTCAGGTGAAGTGGATCTGGGTTCGTGATAGAATGTAGGTGAGGAAGAATTTAGAGGAGAAAAGTAATACAATAACCTATGGGAGCAAAGGTAAACTTTATCTTTTAAAGGATGGAAGCAAACGATGTAGGCTCTAAAGACTTGTAACCTCACACTTAAGGAATCCTTGGTTCTCCTGACACCCGTGGAAGCAGGGATGTGCAGCCAAGGAAAAGCCCTTTCATTGCACTTCCCTGTTCTCCAACCTCATAATGCTTAATTAAGCAGGCTTATTCAGTCTGTCATTCCTTAAAGTTGTACTTCCATTTATCATGCCACGAGTGGGATGACTTGCCATATCTCTTTTTGGTGTTCAGTATTTAGTTTTTTAAAACTCCTGCTTCAAAATTTCTAGTGGCAGCTTCCTCCTGTTTTTTTTCCCAGGGACACCTAACACACAACAATGTCTGCTTATCATCTGTGTTTGTGAGTGAAGATGGGCACTGGAAGCTGGGAGGAATGGAAACCGTCTGTAAAGTTCCTCAGGCCACGCCCGAGGTAAGCCAGGGGATGGGCCCCCTTTGTCTTGCAGAATTTGATAGCATTTTGGTATGTGGTTCTTACCTGGGGATTTTCCTTCAGTGTTAGAGTGATCTTAGATTTGGAGACTTGACTTTTCTGTCACTGCTCCTATTCGCAGAACGGTAGGGGTTTATTCTTCAGAGGGGCCCCAGCCTTCATTTCTTCTTGTCTCATTTGGTAGCTGAGGAACTTGAGACTGAGAGGTAAACTGGCTCGGTCAGGTCAAATTTTTAATTAAATGTTCCTGCCTTCTGCTTCTCTAGTACCCTGTACTTAATCACACCACTTAATGTTTAATATTGAAATTACCTTTGCGGGGCACCTGGGTGGCTCAGTCGTTAAGCGTCTGTCTTTAGGTCAGGTCATGGTCCCAGGGTCCTGGGATCGAGCCCCGCGTCGGGCTCCCTGCTCAGCGGGAAGCCTGCTTCTCCCTCTCCCACTCCCCCTGCTTGTGTTCCCTCTCTCGCTGTGTCTCTCTCTGTCAAGTAAATAAATAAAATCTTTAAAAAAAAAAAAAAAGAAATTACCTTTGTGTGTCTGTTTTCTTACCAGTGTTTGAGCTTCGTGAGGGTGTGAGAGTCTCTTATATGTATCTTTACATCTCTTCCTAGAGTAGTGCCTGGCATGCATCAGGTACTGAAGAAATGTTCGTTAACAACCGTCACATTGTCCAAAGTCACACGCTGTGTCCTAACAGCTGGAGTTAGGACCCATGCATCTTAACTCCTCCCAGTGGGCTGTGTTGTTGCTGCCTCTGTACCCCTTACTGGTTTTGTCTGACCAGGATCTACAAATTTCCCTCCTAGGTTGATGAACCTTCCTCTTCTGTTTTGTTTCTTGTGTTCACCATTTTGCATGTTGCCACTAGACTTGCTCTTTCTGAAAAACAGAAAAAAACCAAACCAATCTCATCCCGGCAGCCCTACTGAAGTGGCGGCTCGCGACCTACTGGCTCCGTCTGGTTTCCCCTGTTCTCTTGTGGGGCTTCCACACGTGGGCCATGTTAAGTGTGCACCTTCCTGGGCTCTTGCCCAGTTCACCTTCTACTTCCACCACAGAGATGCTCCTCTGGTAATATTTCTGCCCTAGTCGATCCCTTTCTTCTCAGAATTCACCTTACATCTAATTAGTATAACAGCACGTAGTTCATCCTACGATCAATGTTCCAAATTCTTTACCATGGCGTGGAAGGCCCTCCGCAAGCTCTTCCCCAGCCTCCCTTCAGCGTCACATACCACTTCCAGCTACTGAGTTGCATTCTGGTCTCCCCGAGTTCTCGCAGGGGTGGTACCCCAGCACCCTCTACTTCCCTTGTGTGCCGTTCCGTTGCTGGGATGCCTCGCTTCCCCCAGGATCTCTGGAGAATGGAAGATGAGCTGAAGTCTCAGATCTAGCTAAGTCTCTTTGTGGAGCCCTCCCCTGGGTGTTCCCTACCCAAAGAAATTTGTCCCTCCTGTGCTTCCATGGCACTCAGCACATCACTGAAATTTTTAGTTTACATTCTAGATTGTGAGCACCTGGCTGGGGGCAGGGAATTTACCATATTCCTTTTGTATTTCTCATGCCGTAAGTGGTGTTTGGGACATAGAAGCTCTTGAAAAATAATCTTTGAATCAGTGAATGAATGTCTTTGTTCTGTGGATGTCATCTCTGTAGCTAATAAGGTCCTCAACTTTGGTATCTCACGTGGCAGCGAGCCTTAAGATTGACTTGATTCAGTCAGAAGATTAATGATAGATTTGTTCTATGCTAGAAAAGCCTTTTATTTATTAATAACTAGGCAAGATGAGAAAGACGTATTCCTAATGATTAGTGGAAGGAAGTGAGATGCAGAGATGCCTCTGAACAGCAGAGGGCGCCCTACCCGGCTGAAGGGGAGAGGCAGGGAACTAACCTGTCTTTTCCACTGAGCCTCGTGCTGTGCCAGGTACTGTATTCACATTTTTTAATTAGCAAGATTTCACATGTACGTATTTAACATGTGGCATTGGTGTGAAGGCTTCATTGCTGCTATTTCCATTGCTGGTTGCTTCTGTAACTTGCTGTGATTGGTTCACCAGACCTGTGTGTGAATTATTTTCCTTAATTTATTTCTCTGTCTAGTTTCTGAGGAGTATTCAGTCAGTCAGAGACCCAGCATCCATCCCTCCTGAAGAGATGGTAAGATGACATGCTTCAGCTGTAACAAAGGCTTCTTCGTGTGACTGAGTGTGAAACTTAAAAGAACCTTTTGTCTGTCCCCTCTTTCTTGGCCAAGCTGCAGATGCCTCAGAATGCCTTTGGCCGGACAGCTTCTCAGATTAATCTCATCACCACAGCAGGGAGCCTTTTCCCTGACAGTCCGCTTACATTTTTGGTGGTACAGACACCTAGGATACCGTGTAAAGACAGGGTTGGTGCTTCAGACCCATTTCAGGGTCTTTGTATTTTGCTGGAAGCCCAAAGAGCTGGGGGTGCAACACACCAGCCCTTCCTTTGCTTCCCCGAAGCCATTCATCGGCCTGTCGGTTATTGGTTAGGACGCCACGAGACCTAGAAGAGTGATGATTGGCATTAATAATCTTGAGTGACAAAGGTTCCATCCACAAATTTCCCTGATAGGTCGATGAACCTTTCTATTCTGTTTTGTTTCTTGCCTTCACCACCAGCTGCTGGTGAAGATTGTATTTACCAGTAAATATGAAGGAAGTTGCTCCCTCTAAATTTGTTTTTATAACTGCTGGAAATAGACCGCAATCCCCAAAGACATATTTAATGTGCTTTATAGGAAATACAAACCCAACTACAAACTTGAGTGTAGACCTAAGACTTGAAATAAATCCTGTTGATCCAAATCAGCACTGTGTGTATGTACTAGAGTTTTTCAGACTGATTTGTGGTTTTAAATCAAGTTGTTAGAGGTTCTGACAAGCATTTTGAGAAAAAGGAGTAAAGTAGAAAATACCATTAAGTGCTGTAGGTAGTAAGGCTAAGTATTGTTTTATGAAACTTTTGTTTCCGTTACGTGAGTCTTTATGCATATGTGTATATATTCCTTCCACTAACGGTAATCATAATAATAAACATTTTAAAAATCTGGTTGCAGCCAAAAATATTTTTGAAAGCCACAGACATATATCCTATTTAGGCCTTTTGTTTTCTTTTTGCACTTGTTTGATATTTTTAAATCTTTGATAAATTCCATTCACTCCGAGTGTAGAAGCCTGTAAGCGAGTGGATGGTGCTGTGAGGTTAGCTTGGAATCTCATAAATGCAAACACGGGAGAGTGCTTCAGAGAAAACTTAGGTGTGGTTTATAAGGCAGATTCTCTAGGTTTAATGATCTTTCCTGCTTTCAGTCTCCAGAATTCACAACCCTGCCTGAGTCACACGGACATGCCCGGGACGCCTATGCGTTTGGGACATTGGTGGAAAGTTTGCTCACAATCTTAAGTGAACAGGGTGAGTCGGAGTTGTACTACTGCATCCACAGAATAAGTAGGAAGGTCATTCACGGCCTGTTCTGTGTGGATTCAAAGGACCGCAGTCTTTGATCACAATAAGGAATCTGTTGCTTACCAAATAACTTGCCTAGGGCAGATCTTAACAGCAGTGAGGAAAGAAGCTCTGATTTCTTTACTTTGCAGAGTTAAAAGCATTTTAAGTAGGAACCACCTTCAGCTCTGACTCTTAAGTAGCCCAGGTTACTCTCGTGATACTTCCTGGGATTGGTTCTTGTGGTCTGAAGCCTCTGTTCCTTAGTCGGCCACGTAAATGAACACTGTTAACCGATGGATGTGGAACCATCTGAAGGAAAGAGGAGGATTCAACATTTTTTATTAATCTAAATCAAGCTTAGCATTTCTTTGTCTTTATTCTTTCCAAGTCCTTTTGATATTTTTCTTCTTAATATAATGTGCTTATTACCTTTTCTTTTGTTGCCCCGGAGAGCCCAGGCTACTGAGCACATTGTTTTCTTCTCTTTTGAGCTCTCCAGAGGCACGCCTGGAGCCTGCTTCACTCTGCTCCAGCCACTGCCGGCCTTCAGGTGCCCACCTGCTGCCTGGCCGGGGGTGCCTGCCCCGTGAGGCCCCTTGCTGCCCGGGATTGCACTTGGCCCAGGCTTCGTGCAGCTCTAATGCAGTTTCTTTCACCAGGTGTCTGCAGCGTTCTGAAGTTACAAGCATCATTCAGCTGCTGGCTCTAAATTGTCTCAGCCTAAAAATACTTGAGAATTACACCCTTAAGGCCCTAAGGCCGCCCTTGTAGGGATGAACTTACTACCCTACTGTGTCTGGAATGGTGGCAATTATGTACCATCCTTGGGAGATAAGAAAATACGGTCATTCCGATAACTTTTCGTGTTCTCTGGATGGGGAACCCTGGTGGGAGAGGCCCGCGGACCTGCCACCTATTCAGCCATCTTTAGGCCTGAGCTGAGCTAACCCGGACTGCCAGCCTGGAAGTGAGGCGGCTCCATAGAGCAGCCCCGGGGAGTGGGTGGGGGTTGGCTGTGTGGGCAGGTGAGTTTTGTACACCTGCCTTGGAGTCTGGCTTCTGCTTAGCAACAGCCAGGGCTTTGTTTGTTTGGGCTTTTACAGGTTGGTTTTTGCTCTCGTCAGTCTCCAGCTATAGAGGTCCTGGAAAGAGGGAGAAGGCATTGGAAACTAACTGTAGCTCTGGATTTCAGTTTCAGCGGATGTTCTCTCCAGCTTTCAACAGACCTTGCACTCAACCTTGCTGAATCCTATTCCAAAATGTCGGCCAGCGCTCTGCACCTTACTGTCCCATGACTTCTTCAGGTGAGGGCATCTGGCGGCCTTGGCTAGCTGTTTCCCCCGCAGCCGGCCTGCTCTTGGACCTGGCGTTCCAGCCATGGGGTTTGGGGGCCCCGGTCACGCGGTCCCTCCTGTGGTTGCCGTTCACTGTCAGGAGAGGTTTAAATCACGTCCACATGGGAAAACAGAGGGCAAAATTGGGCTGCCTCTCAGGTTCTTATCACAGGAAGTTTGAGATATCTTTAACTGTGGTGAAGGCTTGAGTCTAGAAGTTACAGCCAGGTCCCCTTAGGACTTGGGTTGGTGAAGAGGCTAGTGGTTTGCAGTTGTCAAGGAATTGAGAAACTCTCTACTGCCATCGTGTTCTTGATAAGAATTTGTTATTGTTGAAAATTTTTCTTGTTTGGGGGAAAGGAGCTCATTTTTCTTCAGGCAGAAGATTGTCTTCTTGGTTTAGTAATACATGATGGAAGAGAAGCACAGAAGTCTAAAGGGAGGGCACGATAGAATGGTAATACTGTCGCTGGATTCAGAGATGTTTTTGAACCTCTCTTCAAGGTCAGTTTTAATTACATGTCCTCCACCTTTTCATTTCCATGACCCAAAGGTTAATTTCACAGTCGCAACTTTGATTAGCAGAATTGATCTTATGTCCATTTTGAAACTAAAGACCCTTACTTGTTCGCGGTTGGAGAGCCCAAGAAAAACCAGAGTGGAAGGAAAGCTAACGTTCTCCTTGGAGGGGGTGAATTACCTCTAGGGTAGGACTAGGGGCCATATTATTAAACAGGGCAGAGAGGTAGTTTCACTATAGCTATTAGGATTTTATTTGACATTTACATTTCAAAGAAACTGTTCAAAACCTTGCCCATTACAAGATTCTTCTAACCAAGGCATTTCTGTGTCCTTTTGGATAATTCATACCAGTATTTTATTTACCTTGATATAAGAGCTCTACAAAGAACAACCCTTTACAGCAAGTAGATGATCTCATCACTGTGTGGTAAGAGTTCTTTAGTAAGAATTGTACTTTAAGCAGAGATGGGAGAGAAAACCAAAACCCACACCAGCTACCTCTTCCTGAACTCTGATGGTTACGTGTGAGCCAACTTGATTAGATGTCAGTTAAGACATTTGTGTTTTTTCTCTGCTGCTAAGCCGGAGGGAAAGAAAGGGGTGTCGATGTAAGATGTGGAGACTCGGGGTGCTGCGTGCGGATGGCCCAGCAGCCTCGTCCCGGTAGGACGGGAGCACGGGAGCAGCGTTCCCCTGGAGCTGGGCAGTGTGCAGCCTCACAGGCCCTGCGGGGACCCCCCCCCCCCGGCCTGGCTGAGAAAATGGCCTCAGGGCTTCGGACAGGAGCAATGGGAAGATTCCAGTGACTGGCACGAGAGATGCCTCTTTCTCCAACCCTCTCAGAGTTCTTACTTCACTAGAGCAGACTGGAGATTTCAACGACTGTTTGCAGTGCTTGATCACCCCAATACCACTGTTCCCGGGACAGTTCATTTCACCACATCCTATTGCAACAAAAGCTCAGAAGACTCTTGATTGCTCAAACCACCGGGTTTGTGGGTGTTTGTTTACACACCATGTGCCTTGAAGCATGTATCCTCTTCACAGATCTCTTTGCTGTTCTTAAAATGCTGGTGGGCCTGGCTCATAGCATTTGTCTCATGAGCTACTTAGTTATAATAGAGTCTTCTAAGTGGCATGGGAGAATGTTTCCTTGAATATTAGCATAGTGTGGTCTGTGGTTATGGCTTCAGTATTTAACATGCCTTCTCTAATCTATTGTCCTGCATATTTTTTTTTTCTCTTTGGCATTTAGGAATGATTTTCTAGAAGTTGTGAATTTCTTGAAAAGTTTAACATTGAAGAGTGAAGAGGAAAAAACTGAATTTTTCAAGTAAGTTCACAAAGTGAAGGGCTTAAAATTCAGTAACTTGGATTAAGTCTGTGTAATCACTTTGGGTAGAGAGATGAGTCAGACGTTTACTTTCTCGGGCCAAGCTTTTTGGATATTTCCTGTGTGTTGGCTTTCTGCTAGGCCCTGGGATGGACAGATGGTTCTGGTGGGGGAAACATGCAGACTGGTAGTCCTTAAACAGTGATAGAGCTTGCCGGGGGCGTCCTGAGACCCCAGAGGAGAGAGAGGAGGTATTCTAGGCAGCGGGAACGAGTGCACAGAGGCAGGGCGCGTGCTGAGCCTGGCACACCTAGCAGCTGGGTCCAGTTGGAGCGTAGACTCCGAGGCTGGGGTGGGTGAGAGGTGGGCACCCTCAGGTGGGGCAGTGAGAACCAGTGACACTGGTGGTAAGCAGTGGGCTTCAGGCATTGAAGCCGTGGAAGCGGTCTGTGAAGTGGTTAAATCTCCCAAGGCGGATCGCTCTGTCGTCTGTGGAGGGCACGGGTTGATTTTTTACGGGACTTGGAATGGTTGGTAGACCTTGGCAGGCATCGGTGGTACAGTGAAGACACAGACAGGAAGAACTTTCAACGTCAGATTGGCAAGCCCTTAGGGATGATCCCAAGAGCATTAGAGAATCCTGGAGGAGAGGCCCCAGCGCGCCGGGAACGTGAGGAGTTTGGGGTCAGGGTGTCCCTGCACAGTGTCGGGGGGGGAGCTGTAGACGGAGATGTGCACGGGCATTTGGCCAGATGGGTCTGAGGCCTGGGAGAGACGTCGGCAGCCGAGGAGCCAGCAGTGAGGACCAGGGTGTCACAGCCTGCAGTCGGCGACAGTTTCCCAGAGAAAGCGGAGTTATGGGGAAGACCGAGTGCCCAGACGTAACCCTGGGGCAGCCGCCCAACCTCGTACGGGGGTGGCTGACCAGTGAGACAAAGCAGCGATGGTGACCGGAGGTTCGGAGAATGCCCAGAAGCCTTGTGGTCCCGGCAGAGGAACGTTCGGAAAGGTCGGGGGAATCCCTGTTCACTGAGGAGTCGGGGGGAGCAGTGGCGGCCTCGTCTGAGGAGGAGCCGTTGGAGCGGAGGGAGCCAGGCCGCAGTGAGCTCAGAAGTGAACGGAAGGTGAGAAAGTGGACTGCGTAGAACCTCCTGAGAAGTTCGGAGAAGAGAGAGCAGAGAATAGCCGAAGAAGGGAGTGGAGACAAGAAGGGCTTGTGTTTAGGACGAAAGAGATGTGGGCAGGGGTGTAGGCTGAGGGAGCAGGGCTCGGGGAAGAGAGCTGTGGCCCCGGAAGAGGTCAGGCTGTGGGGTGACAGTGGCTGGGCGCAGTGGGAAGTACGAGGAGGCCCCGCATCCCGGGGACCCGTGGGGGAGGCGGGGACATAGACCCGTTAGGGCGTGGTGGCCTGTTTGCTCAGGCCGTAGGAGGCAAGACGGCCTGCTAACGGTGACCGGGTAGGGGGAGGTTGCCGCTGCTACTTCCTAATACCTGGGTCTTTTCTTTTTTTTTGGAGAGAGAGAGAGACAGCAGGGGTTGGGGCAGAGGGAAAGGGAGAGAATCCCAAGCAGATCCCCCCCGCCCCGCCCAAATGCAGAGCCTGACACGGGGATCTGTCTCATGACCCTGAAATCATGACCTGAGCCAAAATCAAGAGTCAGCTGCTTATCCGACTGAGCCATCCAGGGGTCCCAAATACCTGTATTCTTTTTTTTTTTTAAGATTTTATTTATTTGACAGACACAGTGAGAGAGGGAGCACAAACAGGAGGAGTGGCAGAGGGAGAAGCAGGCTTCCCCCCGAGTGGGGAGCTCAATGCGGGGCTCGATCCCAGGACCCTGGGATCACGACCTGAGCCGAAGGCAGACGCTTAACAGCTAAGCCACCCAGGCGCCTGCATCTGTGTATTCTTAACAGAATGCTCTTACGTGTGTTATTTTAGGAAGTTTAGCTTGTATTTTTGTTTACTGTGGGAACTCTAGATAAAATTATATCCTACATTTTTTAAATTTGAAGAAAGTCCTTTTAACTGACTAGGAAGCTTCTGGCTTATTGGGGAAAAGGAGGACACTGGTCTGTAAATAAGGGGCAATTTGTTGAAACTTTTCCTAACTCAGATCGGAGCTTGTCTGTGTGCTGGCAGCCTTCTCTCACACCCGCTGCATTTTTCCTAAAAACCTTGGAACCACCCGTTCACCTTCCCTGGCCACGTTTCACAGTGCCTCACTGTGACAGAAGTCGGAGAGGGCTGTGTGTGTCTGAAGTGTACAAGGAAGCAGATACAGTGTCACAACCAGGTTCCCAGGCTCTTCTTCTGTGCCCTCAGATTCCTGCTGGACAGAGTCAGCTGCTTGTCAGAGGAGTTAATAGCCTCACGGTTGGTGCCTCTTCTGCTTAATCAGTTGGTGTTTGCAGAGCCGGTAGCGGTTAAGAGTTTTCTTCCTCATCTGCTTGGCCCCAAAAAAGGTGAACTTTTTTCAAAGGATTATTGGTCATTAAGGAGTTTGGGCATTATTAGTCCTTATTTTAGCCAAGTGAGATTACTGCCTGGTATAGTTAGATATGTCTCTAAAAACAATTATTGGCCCCTTAGGTGATCATTTTGACTCAGACCTGGGTACCAGAGCCCACTGGGTAAATAAGGAGCATCTCCTGGAGAGTCAGATTTACTATAGAAGGGTAACATATTGAAACACACACACACACACACACACACACACACACAGGTAGGACTAGAATAGGAGATGCACATGGAGTTTTAGGATAAGGCATCCATCTTCATAGGACTTTTGCATTTGCAGTTAGGCCTGTGCTTTCTGACTTCCCAAGAGCAACCCATTTATTTTGTATTTTCAGTGGAAAGATTGAAAAGCATGGAGATCACTTTCCTACTTAGAACTTCTGTTTTTTTCTGAATGTGAAATGAGGTTATTATTCTGATACTCTCACTTTATAAGCACTGCAGATGGTAACCCGTCAGGTTAGACAATATAGCATTAACAGTCTGTAGAATTTCGTGTTAGGTAGAATTCTGCCTTCAGAATTTATTTTCTTAAAAGATCTGGATCCAGCAAAGCAGCATTATAGGAAACTATTTTACAACATAGAATTTCCTTATATTCTTTGTCATTCCCTGACTTGTTTTTTTCATCGCAGTATAGTTGACACAGTGTTACATTAGTTTCAGGTGTGCAGCACACTGATCGTTCAGTCCCTGAGTTTTTCTTTATAGCTCAGTCATTCTCTTACTCAGTAGATCTTAGAGGGGGGTGCTTCTGAATCACCTGGGGAGCTTTTTACAAATTTTGCCTGCATGCCTAATCCACTGGTAGCAGGACAGAGCCAGGGCAGGACTATATCGATATATATTTGTAAGGGTCCCCAAATGATTATGGTGGGTGTGTCTGATAACCACCGCCATGACTAGCAGAAAGATAGGACCACCCAGCTTCAAGTCCCGTTGTGACATTTACCACCTCCTGGTTTTGCAGATAAAACTGAAGCAGCAGTATTGATCTAATCTAGTGTATGAAATTCCTCATTGACTAAACAGAAACGTATACAAAGTTACTGATTCAGGAGTCTATTAAAATATAAGCTTTCTTTGTTGCTGATTAAATCTGGTAGAGTATTTCAAAAATATTTCTACAAAGTCCAGTGTATTTAAGGTAATTGAGCCTTGAGCGATTGGGGTCAACCAAAAAGGTTTCCTTTGGTTTGGGGCATAAGAATTTAGAAGAGTACTTAGACTATGTGTCACGTTGTGGGCTCAGTTTATGAATTATCCTTTGTGCTCCTTTCATGGAAATGACAGTTTGCCTTTTCATCTGTAACTACCTCTGATCTGGGGGTAGACAGCGCGCGGGGAGACACCCCTTGCCTGCTGTCGCCGGCCCTGTTCCAGTCGCGGGTGATCCCTGTGCTGCTTCAGCTGTTTGAGGTGCACGAGGAGCACGTGCGGATGGTGCTGCTGTCTCACCTGGAGGCCTACGTGGAGCACTTCACTCAGGAGCAGCTGAAGAAAATCATCTTGCCACAGGTCAGAGATGGCCGGCGAGGAGGGGTGGGGAGAGCGGGCATGGCTCACGTGGGGGCTGAAAGGAAGCCGAGGGTTTGGAGCCGGAAGATCCTCGCTTCGGAGGCTCTGAGCAGCAGTTGGGTTTCAGAGCTACTGGCGTACAAAAGACTGGAATTCAGATTGCATTTCCATTCCCCTCACGCAGGCAAATCAGCTAAACTAACATATTTGGTCTTAACCTGGGAAAACTAATTCTGTCTGCTAATTCTTTGGGGAAAAGGAACAGGAATCCTTTGTGGATGCTTTGTGACAAAAACTGTAAGTGTCCCCAACTAAATACTATAAAACAATTAAGTTATATATAACTGAGGGGAGAATGAGATGATTTGGACTTGTGGCTTCCAGCCTGTTTCTTAGCCGCTCGGGGGCTCCAGCTTTATACTGGTTTGCTGGGACTCGCAGAACAAGTTACCACAAACTGCCTGGCTGAAAACAATAGAAATCTGTTCTCTCCGGGTTCTGGGGGTCGGAAGTCTGAAATAACCGTGCTTCCTCTGAAAGCTCTAGGGGAGAAGCCGTCCTTGCTTTCTTCCCCCTTCCTGGGAGCTCCCGGCAGTCCTTGACTTGGCTTGTAACTGTGGGTCATGCCAATCTGCCTCTGTTGTCAATGTGGCCTTTTCCCCTCTGTGTCTTCACTTGGCCTTTTTAAAAAGACACCAGTCATTGGATTTAGGACCCACTCTAACCCAGTGCAACTTCATTTTAAGGTCACATTTTGGTTGGGTGTGAATATTTAGGAGACAGTATTCAACTCAGTAGAAGGTAGTAAAAGATTTTGTCAGCCATGTAGTAACTTTCAAATAATTTGTTTTCCTATGAGATTAATTGATTTGCAAATTATTTGTGAGACGTGGTTTTATGCCACGTCTTATGCTTGGGTCCTGGGGCCATAGAGGTATATAACACCTTGCTTTCAAGGATCTAGGAGGTGGGAAAGATAGGTGTTTGTTATCTGTTGCTGTGTCACAGACCACCCCAAAACTTAGTGCCTGTCCACAGTCATTTTTGTCTCACAGTTCTTTGGATTGACGGGCTCAATTTGGGGATTCTGTCATTGCACATGATGTCAGTTGACGAGCAGTCCCCTGGCACCTTGGAGGGGATGGCTGAAAGGCTGGGCTTAGCTGGGCCTCTCTTTCCACGTAGTCTCGGGACGTGTCAGGGCCTCTGTTCCCCTTTGTCACATCTCTAACAGTGTAGGTGGACTTCTTACCCGGCTGCCCAGGGCTATGGGAAGCGCCAGAGCGGCCTTTCTGAGGCACAGGTTAGGAATGAACAGTGTCACTTCTGTTCCAGTCTCTCGGTTCGAGTGAGTCGTGCAAGTCAGCAGGTTCGTTAGGTGCTGGTTTACACAAGCACATGGGTACTGGGGGGACCACAGAGGGGAGGGGCTGGCTTTAGGGCCAAGCAACCACAAGATAGCATGTTGTGTTACTGCTACCCTGATGTAGTTGTGTCTGAAAATGTCGAAGAGGGCCGGAGCACTCCCTCTGAAATAGAGTTCTCGTAGGTCTCTGAATTGACACTGAGCTGAGCCCAAAGATTGAGTCAGCAGTGTGTGAAAGACAGCGAAGGCTCCCCTCTGTAGGGGAATAACTTGGCCAGTTTTTTAAAAAAATATTCTATTTTAGAGAGTGAGTGAGTGCAGGTGCAAGGGGGGACGGGCAGGAAGAAAGAATTTGAAGCAAACCACACTGAGCGTGGAACCTGACTTGGGGCTCGATCCCACAGCTGCAAGATCACAACCTGAGCCAAAACCAAGAGTCAGATGCTCGACTGACTGAGCCACCAGGCGCCCCACTTGGCCAATATTTATGTGCTACAGAGTTCGCTCTGGTAGCAGTGTGGAGGATGGACTGTAGAAAGGGAGGTCAAGTAGGAAGCTATTGGAACAGTCCAGCTAAGAGAAGGCAAAGTCTGGGGAAGATGTGGGGACAGTGGTTATGGGAGAGGGACATAAAAAGGGTAGAAGGGGAGGACTTAGCTTCTCATGAGAGAGGCAGAGTTTGAGGATGACTCGGATTTGTGGCTTGGTGGTTTGTTATTTTATAAGTACCTCAGTGGTTGGAATTCTCATCATTTTCGAAAGAAACACACTTTATTTGTACAGCTTTGTTTTGAGAAAGTGCCTGATTTGTTAGCATTGGACCTGATAATTACCTTATTGAGTCTTGTTGGAAATCTTGATCTTGGATAAATGAGGGAACTAGACCAGAAAAAGTAAATGATGAGTCGAGTCATAATGAGAATTCCTAGAGAAGCTGGCACCAGAACCCAGGATCCCTGGTACCCGTGATGCCATGCTCCCGCCCCTGGGGAGGCCCGTTAACCCTGGCCCTCTCTCTGGCCGGGTGCAGGTGCTTTGCACGCCATCTTCCTCACACAGGTCTTTGCCGGTTTAGAGCAAAGCTTCTCGAGACCTGCCTGTGACTGTCGTAGTTGAGTTTCTTTTGGTTGCAAGTAACTGAAGCCCACTTAAACGAGCTAAAGCAAAAAAAGAGACTTTAATAAAAGGATGTCAGAACTGCCTTACATGGAAATCAAGTGCAGCTGGGACTCAGCCACATGCTCTTCATTCCTTTCTTTTCTCTTTTGATCTGTCCCACTTTTGACTTTCCGAAGACTAGCTTTTCATTGTTTGACGTACACGTGGCCAAACATGGTTGTCCCCATAGCTTCCAAGTTTATTGTCCTCAGTATAGCAAGCCACAGAGGTAACCAGTTTCTCCACATTCCAGTTAATGCTGGAAAGGGATCATAGTTGACTCAGTTTGGGGCAGGTGTTATGTACATCAGATACAAAGACAGTTTTCCAAGTCCTATCCTTTTGCATGTGTAAAGCTGAGAAGAGGGGCAGGGGCTAGGGACGTATGTGTGAGGGACGTAGACAAGTGTGCTCAGTAGACACTGCCTGTCTCTGAACTGTGTTTATGGTCCTGCAGTGACGTGCGTACAGATAAGGAGAATGAACATGTAAAGCGGTCTTTTAATTGAGATATAATTTACATATAACCTATTAGTTTCAGGTGTACCACATGATTCAGTATTTGTATATATTGTGAAATGATCACAGTAAGACTTGTTAGCATCTGTCACCATACATAGTTTACTAAATTCCTTTTTCTTTGTTGAGAACTTTTAAGATTTATGTTCTTAGCAACTTTATGCAATATGGTAATATTAGTGATAGTCACTATGCTGTATGTTACATCCCCATGACTTTTTTTTTTTTTAAGATTTATTTATTTACTTAGAGAGTGAACGCGGGGAGGGGCAGAGGGAGAGATTGGCTTTAGCGGACTCTTTGCTGAGCGTGGAGCCTGACATGGAGCTAGATCTCACAACCCTGAGATCATGACCTGAGCCGAAACCAAGAGTCAGACGCTTAACCGACTGTGCCACCCAGGGACCCCTGACTTATTTGACCCCTTCACCCATTTTTGGCCCCTCCTCACCATCCTCTTTCCCATCTCTGGCACCACCAGTGTTCTCTCTATGAGCTTGTTTTGTTCTGTTATTTTATTTTTATTTTTAAAGATTTTTTTAATTTTGGGGGCGCCTGGGTGGCTCAGATGGTTAAGCATCTACCTTCAGCTCAGATCCTGATACTGAGCCCTGTGTTGGGGCTCCCTGCTTAGCTGGGAGTCTGCTTCTCCCTCTGCCCACTGCCCCCCCTCCCCCAGCTCATGCTCGCTTGCTCTCAAATGAATAAATAAAATCTTTTTTTAAAAAAGATTTTAAAATTTTAATTAAGTGATCTCCACACCCAACATAGGGCTTGAACCCACAACCCTGAGATCAAAAGTCGCATGCTGCACTGATTGAGCCAGCCAGGTGCCCCGTTTTGTTTTTTTTAGATTCCACATATAAGTGAGATCATGTGGTATTTGTCTTTCTCTCACTTATTTCACTCAGCATAATGCTCTCAAAGTCTATCCGTGTTGTCGCAAATGGCAAGATTTTGTTTTTTATATGGCTCAATGATATTCCTGTGTGTGTGTGTGTGTGTGTGTGTGTATAAAATCACATTTTCGTTACTCCTTCGTCCATTGATGAATACTTAGGTGTCCATATCTCAGCTGTTGTAAATAATGCTGCAGGGAACATGGGGGGGGGTGTTAAGTGTAAATTAAGTATAAGTTAGTGTTTATGTTTTCTTTGGATAAACTCCCAGAAGTGGAATTGCTGGATCTTATGGTAGTTGTTTTCTTTTTTCTTTTCTTTTCTTTCTTTCTCTTTCTTTCTTTTTCTTTTCTTTTTCTTTCTCTTTTTTTTCTTTCTTTCTTTTTTTTTCTTTTTCTTTTTCTTTTTCTTTTCTTTTTCTTTCTCTCTCTTTTTTTTTTAACTTCTTGAGGAACGCCCATGTTGTTTCCACAGTGGCTGCACCAGGGCTCCCTCTTCCCACATCCTCACCAGCACTTGTTACCTCTTGTCTTTTTGATAAAAGCCATTCTCATAGGTATGAGGTGATAGCTCATTTGTCCCGATACATCACTTTGACAGTATCGTTGACTGTACTCCGCATGCGGTGCCTGTTATTTCCATGACTTACTCAGGCCGTAACTGGAAGCCTGAGCCTCCCACTGCCCTTCACCCCTTGTGCCCAACCTTGTTCGCCCTCCCCCCTGACAACCATCAGTTTGTTCTCTGTATTTACAGGTTTGATTCTGCTGTTTGTTTATTCGTGTTTGTTTTGTTTTTTTATTTTTTATTTATTTTTAAAGATTTTATTTATTAGAGTTCAAGCAGGGGGAGCAGCAGAGAGAGGGAGAAGCAGGCTCCCACTGAGCAGGGAGCCCAATGTGGGGCTCAGTCCCAGTACCCTGAGATCACGACCTGAGCCAAAGGCAGATGCTTAACCAACTGAGCCACCCGGGCATCCCTGTTTTGTTTTTTAGATTCCACTCATGAGTGAAATCACATGGTGTTTGGCTTTCTTAGTCTGACTTATTTCACTTAGCATAATCCCCTTTAGGTCCATCCATGTTGTCACAAATGGCATGATCTCATCTTTTGTTATGACTGAGTGGTATTTGTATATGCTGCATCTTTCTTACCATTTGTCTCTTGATGGACACTTAGGTTGTTTCCCTGTCTTGGCTGTTGTAAATAACATTGCAGTAAGCATGGGTCAAATTAGTGTTTGGTGTTATTTCTTCTTTGAATGTTTAGGTATAATTCACTAGTGAAACCATCTGATCCTGGACTTTTGTTTGTTGGGAGTCTTTGGATTATTCGGTCTCCTTACTAATAATCAGCCTGTTCAGATTTTCTGTTCCTTGATTGAATTGAATAGGATTGAATCCTATGATTCAGTCTTAGTAGGTTGTATGTTTCTAGGAATTTATCCATTTCTTCTATTTTTCTAATTTGTGGGCATGTAATTATTCGCAGTAGTCTCTTATCCTTTGTATTTCAGTGTTATCAATTGTAACATTCATTTCTGATTTTATTTGCGTCCTCCTTTTTTCTTGATGTGTTTAGGTAAGGTTTGTCAATTTCGTTTTTCAAAGAACCAGCTCTTGGTTTTGAATTTTTTCTGTTTTTTGGTTTCTATTTCATATGTTTTTTCATTTATTCTTTTTCTAGTTCTTTGAGGTATAAAGTTAATGTTTGAGATTTTTTTGTTTGTTTCTTGAGGTAGGCATTTATCACAGTGAATTCCCCTCTTAGAACTGCTCTTGCTGCATCCCATAAATTTTGGTATGTTGTTTTTCCATTTTCATTTATCTCATAAGGTTTTTTTTTCTCCTTTGATTTCTTTTTTGACCCATAGGTTGTTCAGTAGCATGTTTAATCTCTATGAACTTCCCAGTTTTCTCCTTATAATTGATTTCTAGTTTTATACCATTGTTGTTGGAAAAGATGCTTTGATATGGTTTCAGTCTTCTAAAATATATTGAGACTTGTTTTGTGGCCTAACATGTGATCTGTCCTGGAAAATGTCCCGTGTGCACCTGAAAAGAATGTGTTTTCTGTTTTTGGATGGAGTGTTCTCTATATATCTGTTAGGTCCATCTGGTCTAATGTGTCATTCAAAGCCATTGTTACCTGTTGATTTTATGTGTGATTTATCCATTGATGGAGGCGGGGTGTTGACGTCCCCTACAATTACTGTCAGTGTCTCTAGGTCTGTTAGTGCCCCTCTTTGTATGTGGGCACTCCTGTGGTGGGTGCATAGATACGTATTATTGTATCCTCTTGTTGGATTGATCCCTTTATCATTTGTAGTGCCCTCCTTTGTCTCCTGCTGCAGTCTTTGTTTTAAAGTCATTTTGTCTGATACAAAGTATTGCTACCTCCGCTTTTCTTCACTTCCATGTGCATTGAATAACTTTTTCAGTCCCTTCCCTTTCAGTTAGTATGTGTGTCTAGGTCTGAGTGAGTCTCTTGTAGGCAGCATATTGTGGGGTCTTGTTTTTTATCTATTCAGTTACCCTGCCCTTTTTGCCATTTTTAAAATTGTTTTCTGATTGTTTTTATGGTTCTTCTCTGTTCCTTTTTTCTCTTGCTCTCTTCTGTTGTGGTTTGATGGTTTTCTAGTGTTGTGCTTGGATTCCTTTCTCTTTTACTTTTTCTGTATCTGTTATAGGTGTTTGATTTGTGGTTACCATTAGGTTCACATATAAAATCTTATGTGTATAGCAGTCTATGCTAAGTTGATGGTCACTTCAGTGCTTTCTTTAGAACGTTAAGTTTGAACTTAATTTTTACTCCCTTTTTATGTATACGAAGTCATATTTTACATCTTTTTTTGTGTGTTCCTTGACTGATTTTTGTAGATCATATTTGATTTTACTTCTTTTGTGTCTTAACCTCCACATTGGCTTAAAAGTGATCAATCTACTGCCTTTACTATATATTTGCTTTTACCTGTGAAATTTTTTTCCTTTCATAATTTTTTTTTTTTTTAAAGATTTTATTTGACAGAGAGATAGAGACCACGAGTAGGCAGAGTGACAGGCAGAGGGAGAGGGAGAGGGAGAAGCAGGCTCTCTGCGGAGCAGGGAGCCAGATGTGGGGCTCGATCCCAGGACCCGGGGATCATGACCTCAGCCGAAGGCAGACGCTTAACCGACTGAGCCACCCAGGCGCCTCCCTTTCATAATTTTCTTACTATGGATTATGTCCTTTTCTTTCCACTCAAATAACTCCTTTTAACATTTCCTTTAAGGCCAGTTTAGTAGTGATGAACTTTAACTTTTGTCTGGGAAACTCTGTCTTTCCTCCTCTTCTGAAAGATAACCTTGCTGGGTAGAGTATTGTTGGTGGCAGGTTTTTTCCTTTCAGTATTGGGATTATCATGCCACTCCCCCTGGCCTGCAGAGTTTCTGCTGAAAAATAAGCTCATAGCCTTATGGGATTTTACTTGTCTGTAACTGTTTGCTTTTTTCTTGTCGCTTTTAAAATTCCTTGATCATTACTTTTTGTCATTTTAATTATTGTGTCTAGGCATGGACCTTCTTAGGTTAATCTTGTTAGGGGGCCTCTTTGCTTCTTGGACCTGGATGTCTGTTTCCTTCCCCAGATTAAGGATGTCTCCAGCTCTTATTTCTTCAAATAGGTTTTCTGCTTCCTTTTCTCCCCTCCCTTGTGGGATTCCTGTAATGCCAGTGTTACTGCGCTTGATGATGTCACTGAATTCCTTTAACCTGTTCTCATTTTTTATTATTTTTTTTCTTTTTGCTGTTCAGTTTGGGTGCTTCCCATTACCCTGTCATCCAGGTCACTGATCCGTTCTTCTGCCTTCACTAATCGGCTGATATTTCCATTAGTATATTTTTTATTTACTGAATTCTTCACCTCTGATTCTTTTTTATATTTTCTACCTCTTTGTTGAAATTCTGCATTCATCCATTCTTTTCTCGAGTCCAGTGCGTATCTTTATAACCATTACTTCAAATAAGGCATTTTTGTTTATCTCCATTTCATTTAGCTCTTTTGTTGTGACTTTGTTCTTTCATTTGGGACATAATCCTTTGTTTCTTCATCTTCTCTATGTATTAGCGTAGTCAGCTACGTCTTGAAGGTGGTGCCCTGAAGTGCATTCCCTGCCAGGTCATCGGTCGCAGGCGCTCCAGGGGTGTCTCCTGTGTGGGCTGTGTGTACCCTACTCTCGTGGCTGAGCCACGTCTGCCTTTAGCCCAGTCAGCTCTGGTGACCCACTTTGCCTGCTGTGGGCACACTGGGCGGTGTTTGTTCCCTGCACTGTTGAGAGGCCGGAAGCTGCTGTGGGCTCATTGGTAGGTAGGGCCAGCGGTCAGACTGCATGTCTGCAGTTAGCCCCTCTGCCACAGGTATAGGCTTTTGTCACTCTGTCTTTTGATTGGAGTATTTAGCTTCTCCAAGAATTTGGGGAGTCCTGCAGCCATAGCACCCTGAACCACCCTGTCTCAGCTGATCCGACACTAAGCTGGGTCAGGTCCGATTAGTAGTTGCTGGGAGGCCTCCTTGGAATACTGAATGCTGTCAGCTTAAAAGAGCTGAGATCTCCAGAGTGCTCAGCTGCCTTTGGTCCTGGGGCAGGAGCAGACCAGCATCATGGACAAACCTAGAACCTTTTATAGCAGTTTAACAGTAATTTTGTTATTTCCAATGTATTTATTTTTGTTAATTGTATTTTTAACAATGTATCAGATCGTGATTGATTGGGAGGGGAAAATACTGGTTCTTGACCACAGTTTGAGAGCTACTGACCTTTGACACCTATGTAAGAAACAGTCATCTGAGCAGTCTGATCGCAGCCCAGCCGCTTGTTTATGGGGAAGGAAGACAGGCAATGTGGCTGTGTACACTTACTACCTGATTTGCTCCTAGGTGTTACTGGGCTTGCGTGATACCAGCGATTCCATTGTGGCAATTACTCTTCACAGCCTAGCAGTGCTGGTGTCTTTGCTTGGACCAGAGGTGGTTGTGGGAGGAGAAAGAACCAAGATCTTCAAACGCACTGCCCCAAGTTTTACGAAAACGGTCAACCTTTCCCCAGAAGGTAAGAATGATTAAAAAGTATAGCTTTTTATTTTAAATGTTTAATTAGGTTAACATTATACAAATAATGCAGGTGGGTTGTCTTCAAATGATACAGAGAATGGTAAAGAAAGAGTAATTTCCCTCTCCCAATACCCTCTGGGTGTGTAAGGTAACCAGTTTTAATAGTTTAGTGGGAATCTTTTCTTCCCTTTTTCTTCCCCACAAAGACACGCAGATGTATCTTCATACACACATGCCCAAATATAGGATTTTTTAACAAAACATTGAGAAAATACTATGTGCAATTCTGCAACTTAATTTTTTTGTGTAGTGGCTTATCAGGGACTGGTCTCCAGGTCAGTACCTAGAAACAGCACCTTTTTTGACAGCTGCCTAATATTTCATTGAATATAATTCATTCAGTGGTTTCCCTATTGATGGATATTGCTTTCATTTCTGGATATTACATTGCTGCAGTAGAGGTCTTCTATGTACCTGTATCTTTATGTAGTTTGGCTTTTATTGCTAGAGGATAAAATCCCAGAAGTAGACCTACTGGGTCAAAGGGTATATATTTAAAATTTTAATAGATACCGTCTGTCACCTTCTAAAAAGTTTGTAGCAACTTGTAACACTAGACATTTAAGTTTTTCTGATGTTGATGGCCTTTTAGGTAAAAAGCTGTTGATTCTTAAGTACTTCAAGAAATCCTTATTTCTGGTCTGTTATCATTGGAGTTACATGGGACAGAGCAGTGATTTCTGGTCTTTGTAGGCTATAAAAGTCAAGAATAAGAATTTTATATCCGAGTCATTGCTTCCTTGGTCCTTGGTTTAACCCTAACTAGGATGGTGACCTTGTTAGGAAACACAGATCTTGGATTCAGTTCTCATGGCTGAATTCAATAGCACAGAAACAGTCACAGTAGAAAAGAACTATCAGACTTTTCCCTAATTTTGATGCCAGGAGAATCTTTAAAGCAACACTGGCTTCCTGAAGTTTTGATGAGTCCAACTCTTCTTGGTGCTAACAAAGTCAGTGTCAGTCAGGAGCTTGAAGAGGGTGATGCAGAAGCTGCGCCCCCCTCTCCAACCAGGCTGTGTTCATACTACATTTGAGTGAACGAAGTCTGTGTGTGACTGGTTTTTCTCATAGCAGAGTACACCAAACAGCAAATGAGAGATGAATTTATATTTCATACCAGAGGAATGGGGGGGGGATGGTAGTAGTGGTATGTGCAGTTTGGAGATAAGACTGGGGAGTCCATCTCTGAGGGCGGCTTTGCATGTTGAGTTAGCAAGAACCCCGCTCCTCATACCTGTTGTATTTATTGGATGCAGTTTCCTACTTCTGGACATTTTATATACTGTTGACCTATAATCTTAGTAAGAAACCAAAAGGCACCAAAGCAGGAGTACCAAATAAATTTTTATTAAAATAGATGTTCCTAAAGACTTTGTAAGACAGAATAAGGTCTGATCCCACTGACTTCCCAAATTAGTTAAGCTCTTCATCCAAGATGGCTGTTGAGCCCTGGCGGCAGCCTGCATTTCCCAGTTCCCAGTTAAGAGTGGCTCTTCTTCTGAGGGACGTGGGAGAATGCTGGGGAGGGGGCATGTATATAGGAGGGTACCCTTGGACTTTTTTTTTCTCCTTCTGTTCTTCTGCAGTTTACCTATATGGTCAGACTTAATATGGGATAACACTAAGGCTTATGAAAAGGGTACCTCAATAAGTCTGTGTGGAAGAGCATTGGAGAAGGGGACACTGGGTAAGAGACATCGGTAGGCCCTCGGCAGGGAGGATGGCGGCAGGAGCAAGCAGGAGGGTGCAGGGCTTGCAGAGGTCAGGCCTTGCAGGGCAGGCAAGGCCTCCCTGTGATGATGTACCCCAGGCAGAGGAAGTATTAAGCCAAAAATTTTGCTGGAATCCTTTTGACCAATGCCACCTGTTGAGTATAAGCTTTCTGGTAAACCATTAAAGACATTTTTTTTTTTAAACAATTCCCCCCCCCCCAGCTGGGAGTTAAACATCTGCTATAACATAAAATTTATCATTTTAACCATTTTTAACTGTACAGTTTGTGGCATTAAGTACATTCACATTGGTGTGCTTGCACTCTTAGACTTTTTATTCTTAAAAGTAGAATCAATTATGATTTTAAATTGCCAAAATGTTCAAAGCCATTAACTTTTGTAATTAGATATCCTAAAGGTTATATCTAATCAACTCCTCAGCTAACGCTTGAATCCTTTTGGGTCCCTTAACATCATGTAGACACTCAGTCTGCCCTGAAACACCTTGAGGACTGGCAGTCCACTGTGTAACAGGTGTGTTTCTTCAGTTATCTGAAGATGCTCTCTCCCTGCAACTTACCTTTTATCTGTGTTAAATAGACCCATTTCCCGTAACTGTTGCTCTCCTACCCTGATAGAGCAAGAAGCAATTTACTATCCCTTTTATTTTGGGGAGTTTTTATTTATCTTCAGATTCTCCCCCGCATGTCGTCTGTAGCCAGCAGAGTCAGATGGCGCCAATCGTGGAGAACCCCTCCTCTGGCACATTCCCTAAATGTTTCTTTTCTGGCAGCATGCCCGTCAGCAAGAAGCACATACAGCAAGATTGCTACAATACTCTTTTACAGACAGGTAGAAATATTCAATTTATGTAGCTTTTCCACTGTTTAGATGAATGTTTTCCTGAGTCCTGCATTTTAAATTCTGAAAATTAAGGGCACTTTGGGAGTATTGAGGCTGACTTCTGTTATCACTTATAACTCTATAGTCAGCTGGGGTCTCCTCTGCTTTTCCTGGACAGGGCATAGACCTTCCATTTCTTCGTAACTGGTGAAGAGAGCTGGTTGACATTACTTTGGTACTTCTGATGCTTTAGTGTAGCATTTTCCAAATTATATCAGAGGATGACAGTTCTGTTAGATGACAGTAGGTATGCCATGAAAAAGAGTTGTGTGGTTAAGTAAGTTTGGGGAAATGTTAGTAGCAGAGTCCTGACACATTGCAGAAAATTCCAAGGCCGTGACTACATTTAAGGAAATCTGTTTAAAATGAGGGTATGTTAGGGGTACCTGGGTGGCTCAGTCAGTTAAACATCTGACTCCTGATTTGGGCTCAGGAGAAGAGATCAAACCCTGCGTCGGGCTCTGTGCTGGCCATGGAGCCTGCTTGAGATCCTCTAAAAATAAATAAGTAAAATTTAAAAAGTAAAATTAGGGTATATTGGGTTAAGACAAACTTATTTGAGCACACAACACTTCTTGGGGTTAACACTGCCTGGCTTAGAACATTTCTGTATTTGTGTATAGATAATTATGCCAATAAACAATATGCTTGAATATTTAGTGAAGGACTGTATGCTCCAGTTAAAGTATTTGAATAACTTATATCACATCTTTGTTCTGTTTTGCTGGGATATCTCTTGTGTAGGTACAGTTTAGTAACCTGTGTTACCCTTTTCCTTTTGCTTGCTCTTAACACTTTATGAGAGTAATTTTTGTATATATCCCCACAGGTCATCAATTTCCTCAGCCTATTAAATTTCCCATGAATGGGCTCTCAGATGTGAAAAATACCCCGGGAGATAGTGAGAACTTCCCACCAAGTTCTAAAAAGTCTGAGGAGTGGCCTGACTGGAGTGAGCCTGAGGAGCCTGAAAACAAAACTGTCAGCATCCAGATTTGTCCCACAGAAGCCTACCGTACCTCCACATCCCCACTCACTAACGTGAACACGGAGGAGGTGGTGTGGGATGACTTTGAACCCAGCAGCTTAGATACTGAAATAAGTGCAAGAGGTGGAGTCTCAGCTGTTAGCCGGGGTACCTCAGGGGAACAGGAGGCTATTCCTACTTTGGTTTCACTCACTGAAGAGTCCAAACCTTTGAAATTGAGTCTACCCCAAAAGACCAATCTTGCACAAAGTGGGGATGACCCAGACCAAACCAAGCCACCAAAAGTGTCATCCCAAGAAAGGCACCTTAAGGCTCCATCAGAACTTGGTTTAGGAGAGGAGTTTACCATTCAAGTAAAAAAGAAGCCGGTACAAGATCCAGAGTTGGACTGGTTTGCTGATATGATTCCAGAAATTAAGCCTTCAGCTGCTATTCTTATTTTGCCTGAACTGAGGACAGAAATGATGGTTTCTGACAAGGATGACATCTCACCAGTGATGCAGTTTTCCTCAAAATTTGCTGCAGCAGAGATGACTGAGGTGAGGCTTAGTAAATCGTGCTGCTAGTTTAAGGGATGCCCTTGTACATACCGGTTGCGAGGTCTCGTTGATAACAGACTTGCTGTTTTCCTGGTGAGGGAAGAGACTAATGCACACATTTGTTTACAGTGATGGGTGAAGCACAAGATGAATATGATCAGTTTCTATAAATGATATCTTTCCTTCCCCAGAAAGAAGTAGCAATGCTTAGACTTAAGTGTTTAATGGGCCACTAGTTACCATTATAACCTTTTTACTTAAAAGGGGGTTAAACCAAGAATAGGGTATCATCAGATAGATTTTATTGTATTTATATGGTCCTTGGAAAAGTTATTTTCCAGTGTTGTGGTCTTGTAAATCTGGAACCAAAGTAATCCTCCTCCTCTTCAGCTTCCTGTAGCAGTAAGTTATTTTACCTAGCGCGAGGAGATCTCTGCCAGCATCGAAAGGCAAGTGTTAGGCCCCTTTAAATTCAGAAATGATTTGTCTCAGCAGCCTGCCCTTGGTTTGCTTTATCTTGCTGCAGGGAGAGTCTGAAGGCTGGGGAGACGAAGGGGAGCTGAACTGGGAAGATAATAACTGGTGACAACGGGTATAACTTTAGGGAAAAGGATTTCTTTAAAAAAAAAAAAAATCAAACTAATACCTCAAAGTGGGCTCTGCAGACAAGAAAACCCAGAAGCATCTGTTTTTCGCATCTGTGCCAACTGAACCTCGAGCCCCCAAGTGCTGGCTGGTGCCCCGGCAGCGAAGAACCCCAGCGCTGGTTTTGCGGAGGAGGAGCCCATGTGCGTCTGACAGGCCAGTTTCTGTGAAGAGCAAGTAGCTATGGAAAGGTTGAATTTACTGCTTTTTTCCAGGACAATTCCAGAAGAAAATAAATACAAAAATTCAAGCTGATTAGCTTAATTTTGTGCCATTTCTTTAACAGAAGAGTAAGCTTTATTATGAAATACAAGTTTTAGCTGTAAAGTATATAAATGATTTTAAATTGCTAAGGTTTCCTTAGGCAGCTTATTTATTTGTTTACAGTTGTACTGTCTGTGGCCCTGTGGGTACCTGGGCAGTCTCTGACTGTTCCACATGTATTACATGTACCAAAGTTCTTCACGAGAAATCTCCTCCACCACCTACCTGTTCTCTAAACAGCCAATAAAGACTATTTTCACTAGATTCAACTTTACAAAAGTTGTTTTATATGTGTTAGAAAATGCAGACATAGTTACATCAATGTATTCATTTACAAAGTACAGTGTAGGATGGTAAAACTCATACCCCGTTCTTTCTAGTGGTAACACGGTCTAGTCCATTCACGGGCCACCCTAGAGTACATGTCGTTTCAGCTCATCAATCCTTTCTTGGAGCATCTCCATTTTCAGTAGAAGCCAGTCTGGAGCAGGAGACACTTGGAGTAAGGACTCAACTGCCTCCAGGGCCCCTGATGCTGCTTGCAGTGCTGACCTGTACTCTTCTTCCAAGGGGGACTCCTGACGGGGTCTTTTTGCATAAGGCTGGCAAATGAGAACAACACGGGAGATAAGTAATGCCATGATACCCATTCCCAAGATGATCAAGAACTTTCTTTTGGTATTTCTAAAACTGTAAAGTTTTATGTGCAAATTTTATTTTGTCATTGGCTCACAAGGGCAGGAGGGAATGACCACCCCTGTACCACCTAGAAAAATATGTGAAGGCGTTTCTGGTTTGTCACAGTGATTCAGGGTGCTACTATCATTAGGGTCCAAGGAAACTAAGAGGGATGCTGCCTTGTCCAGTAATTTCCAGAGTATTCTTTGGAAATATCCTGACAAAAAAGCCCCAGGTATGCGTTTTCTAAATGGTTCCAGTTTACTTTTTAACGTTAAGTGCTGTGGTCTTTCAGATGCTTTTCAACCCAGTTCAATAAATTGTCAGGCTTTCTAACATCACTGCGCTGGGGTGGGGATCAGGACCAGGACGTCTTTTGTAAGCACGGTCTTCCTAAGGAAGGTCATAAATTCTTGAGGGCTTATTTACAGCAATGCTATGTAACTTTTAGGCCTGAAATCTATAAAGTTAAATGTCTTGAAAACAAGTTACTAACATAAACTTTCTTTATATAAGACTTGTAAATAAAACAACAGAATATTGTTCCTCTTAGGGATTGCTATTCTAAATACACTATCAGTGCTCAAAACAATATTTTGAATATCCTTGGTGGTATCAGATTTCTGCCTTTTAATAGGCAGATGTGATTTCTAGACATTGCCAGAAATCATTTAGGCTTGTTTGATGAAGGAGGCAAGGGATCAACCGAAACATTTTGGAAGGTGATTTCATTCATTTTCTTCGGTGGTTCAGAAACTATTTATAGCTTCACTGATACAGATACGTAACTTTCCTAAAAGTTACTATAAACAGTTGAAAGTCATAGTGAAAGAGTACAGTCAGTATCATGTTTAAAACTTGGGTTTTTGTAGCCCCACCTCTGTTATGTGTTGATACCCTTTCAGGAAGAAGAAATGTGATTTTTAAAAGAGCAGCTGCTGTAGAACAGGAGGATTTTACATGTCTAGATCTATTTGATTATATTTTGACAGTATGAGGCCAGGAATCATACTAGTTTTTTCACTTTTATCAGTAAGAAGAGGAGAATTTCTCCTAAAAGCCTGACCCATACCAAAATGCAGTCCATACCTGTAGAGATGACCACTTTGCTTCTTCTACAGCAACTTTAGCCAAGTGTTCCCGGAAAATGCCTTTTTCCTGTTTCACACGTTCCACTCTGGCAGCTGCAGTTTCATCTACAAACCCAGTCTGCCACAGATCATGAAAAACCAAGTAAACACCAAGCATTCTCTAATAGATGGCAAATGATGTAATATTCAGAAAATGAGAAGACCAGGGGCTCTTGGGTGGCTCAGTCGGTTAAGCGTCCGACTCTTGATTTCAGCTCAGGTCAGATCTCAGGGTCGTGACACAGAGCACAGCACTGGGCTCTGCACTGGGCGTGGAGTTTGCTTAAGATTCTCTCTCTCCTTCTGCCCCTCCCTACCCCCCACTTAAAAAAAAAGACCATGCACATACATATGTGCGTGTGTGTGTGTGTGTGTGCGTGTGCATGCGCACGCACATGTGTTTAAGCACCCGGTGTTAAACTATTCTGGCTTAGCCTGTGAGCTAGGCAAATTTTGGAAATTGGACTCATCTGTAAATGCATCCTCTTCATGTAATTTGGATAAAATTACTGTACAGTGTTCTCCTTCCCTACAGGTAAGTTGAACTGTCGTTTTTCCAAGAGAAAAATGATAGTCTGCAAACCTTCATTGTGTAGGGTAAGAAACTGTCAAAACATGTTACACACACATACTTAATCCAGCTTCTGTGTAACATATACATGTATATACATAGTCCAGTTTAATAATGGGTATAGTATAAAAAAAAAGTAAGCATAATTCTTTCTGTCGGTTTTCTAAATTTGTGGTTTAACTGTTCTACTAGTGCTGCAATTAGCCCTTATATCCTAAAACTACCCCCATATAAGTTGCAAGGTGTGCACAAACATGGGAGCCAAATGATGGAATAGTTTGGTTCTAACTATAGAAACGAGCAGTGCTACCAGAGTCCACACTGTGGGCAGAGGGGCTCCAACCACCCCACCGCGGTGCCTCGTCCTACGGGCCCAGCTGTTCAATATGTGTCACCTTGGTGCTGAGCACTACGAAAAATTTAAGCTAAGAAGATACCAGACTTGGTTACAATCCTACAATTTAAAAAAACAATGACAAAATCTGTGATGCCGCTATTTTGATTTATAGAAATAAATACCTTCTCCAGAAAGGATACAACTTTGTTCTTCGTATCTTCAGAACGGAGACATTGTGGAACTATCTCTTCATGGTTTGTTCCCTATTAATAAAAGATAAATGAGACCGATTTTAATGTATCTCAACAACTTGCAAAGACAACTCCGTAAGTTTTAAGAGCTACCTTAATCATAAATGCATTTTAAAAGAAAACTGTGTCAGAGGATACTCAAAAGACCATCAGCTCCTTAGTTCCTTCGGGGAGCCTCTGGGACCATGCAGTGTTCTGCACGAGCACAGAGCTGGAAGCTTTCATTCTTCTGCCCGGTCATCCTAATGTCTGCGGGCCCCTATGACCGAAGGCGTGACTGCACAGCTCCAGGGGAGAGAAAAGGAGCACCCCCAGGAGGCTTCCTTCTCCGGGCCCCGAGCTCACAGGTCCCTGTGTTCAACAACCTAACTCCTAAATGATAGAGATGGAATGCATTATTCATTTCACACTCAAAAATACTGTCTGGAAGACAGTGTCCAAGTGAATAGACCTGGTCTGAATGCCTGGTTCTGGTTGTTCCTACTCTCCTAGGACCTTAGGAAAGTACCTTCATTTCTCCATGCTCCATTGTTAGATGCTGCAAAAGAGCATTGGTAATATCTCCTCCAGTGGGAAACTTTAATGGCTAAGACTAAAAGCTCAATAAATGTTTTCAGAATGTTTTGGAAAATCTGAAATAATACTTTTTGGCAATCACTGTGATAGGCTGGTCTTATAATTACCTCGGCGAACTGAGTAAACGCCTCCAAGGTATGTTGTTCTACTATCCAATTCCTGTCAGCTAGCAGCGAGGCAAAAATAGAAGACAGGCTGGGCAGAATTTTGTCCTAAAAAGAGAACCAAACCTTATTAAATAGAGGAAAACCTCAGTATTCTATTCTTAATGTTGTCAAGTTTCCCTAATTCTGTCCCAGTGAGCACATATTAATACATGTTAGGGCATGTCACTCCTTTGCTTAAATGCTTCCAATAGCTTCTCACTTCATTAGAGTAAAACTCGGAAGTCTTTAAGATGGCCTGCAAAGCCCCACTGTCTGAGTGTGGCCTCTGCCGGCCCCCTCAGTGGATCAGATGCCCTCTCATCTCACTACTTACCCTGCGTGCGGGATACCTGCCTGGCTGCCTCCCTCAGCTTCAGGATTTTACTCACAGATCACCTTGGTGAGGATGCCACTGCCCATAACCCGTTTCAAACTGTACCCCCACAAGCACACTCTCCCCCTATTTCTCTCCACAGCTCTCACACTAACATGCTATATCGTGTCTTTTATTCGTTGCCTTCCAGAGGCTGAGGGTGGGGATTGATTAATTTGGTTCATTAATGAATCCCCAGTGATTAAAACAGCACGTGACAGCAAAAACTCAGCAATTTTTTCTTGAATAAATCAATCCATCTCCTGGCTTTAGAGGCCTCTTATATGCTGATGAATCCACAACTGTTCAGGCCTTAACTTCACTCCTGGGAATATGTAATTTGCTCCACAGGATCTGGGCCCATCAGGGTCCATAGTTATGCATGAATTAAACAGTACTCTGGAATTTATTTTATGCTAAAAAGAAGACAGCTCAAATGCAAGTATCTCTGGATACTTTTGTCCAGAGTTGAAAAGCTGTCAACCTCTCCATTTCTTTCACGAAAACAAACAGGATGATTTCATTTAACTTTAATAGCCCTTTAGAAACTAGCCAGTTGTTTTTTATTTCAAAGTTTTTAATATCTACTGAGATAACATCCATCATGGTTTTGCTCCAGTTACATAAAAGGTTCTCATTGGTGAGTTTTTTTTTTTTTTAAAGATGTCTTTATTTATTTACTTGAGTGGGAGAGGGAAAGTCAAGCAGACTCCTCGCTGAGCACAGACTCTCGATCTCAAGACCCTGAGATCACAACCAGAGCCGAAACCAAGAGTCAGATACTTAACCAACTGCGCTACTCAGGCGCCCCTCAGTGAGCTTTTTATAGTCTCTCCCATGGAGGTGGAAAAGAAAAATGTCAACTATCTAGAATTGCTGGATTTGACCACAGTAATAAGAAAGGCAAAATTCAATTTAGGAGGAGGATCTTTCACTGTAAGGTGTGTCTGAAAATTCAGAAGTGTATTGCCAGGACTGTACAGTCAGTTTTATAAGTAAATATCCATTTGTCAATTATATATATTTTGCAACACTTTCAAAAATACTGTCTTAAAAATAAACAGCTCCCTTTCATGGATATAAAACCAAGAGAACAACTTTGATAAGTTTCCTCAATATATACTCTTTCCTAGAAGACATAAATGTTTTTCTTCCTCAGGGACTTCGTGTGCTAAAGCCCAACTGGAAGGAGACTCTCAGACTACAGCCAACTCTAAATTATTTGTATGTCAAATATATTTTTCTAAAAAAAAAAAACACCTTAAAATGAGTTCTATTTTGACAAAGTCACCGTCTCTTTACAAAATACATTTCCCCCCAACTCTCACTGTCAACAATCCACAGAATTCCAGAAATTAAAAGCCTGAAAATTTTAGTCAGTAATTCTTACAGGGATTTTGTTAACACAGGAACAAAAGAAGAGTATTACCTGGAAAGCTTGAGGTATGAAAAATTTTCCTAGAGAAGATACAAAATCAAGCACTGCCAAACAAACATGGTCAGGAGGCTCTAATTTAAGCAGTGAGGTCTGCAAAGTTACTACCTAAAGTGGTAAAGATCAAAGAATAGTTATAAATGAAAACAAATATTTCATTGAGACATAAGTAAGATTCTGATGGGTATGTGGGGAGGGGAAACAACAAAACCCAGAACAGATCAACACTCTACAAAGCGTAATCTTCACACGTGGAATTTGAATAAAATGATCAAATGACGGACTCAGTTATTACAGCATTCATCCTATCAACTGCTGTAAAGAAAAAAAAATGTGTTCCTGAGAAACTATATACCAGTGCTCTTTTAAATCCTTAAAAATTGTTTTGTATTTTAAATTCTAGTGAGGGAAGTTCATTATTTAAAGCAAGGATTGGCAAACTTTCTATGAAGGGCCAGTCAGTCAATATTTTAGGCTTTGAAATATGTTCCCTACTGCATATTGCTTTTTTATTTTTTAATTTTTATTTTACAAACCTTTGAAATGTAAAAATCCTCCTTAGCTTTTGTCCTATAAACAGGATGGCAGAATCTAGCCAGGAAGCCAGAGTTTGCCAACCCCTGATTTAAAGGAACACAGAAAGTCTATAAAAGAAGCAATGCCTAAGTTAAAAATTTACTTACGTTGAAATTTTAGAACTTTAGTTATTTGGGGTTTTTTAAAGGTAGGCACAATTCTATCAAAATTATCCATATTTAATTTCTCAAAAAAGATTACTAGAACTATCAGAATCTACAAAGTTTGAGTCAATTATTTTACTGCATTCTCATTCTCTATAATTTAGTAATTCATGTTACACATACAGTAATTTAAAAATATACCTAATTAGAAAGTATTTGTTAATGCTAAGTTCTTAACTGTACACAACCACTAACCAAGCTACTAAACGCGTTAGTAGTCTCACTTCCCGGCTTATAGCTCCTATGACAGGGTGTTATTTCTTCCATCATCTTCCTAAATAGGAATTAGTTTTAACTCATAACTGTTCATTTCTAACCGTGCCTTTAAGCTTAGGCCAGGCCAGCTCTAGCTTGGTGGGGTCAGTTCTGCCCAGTATGGACTAATCCCAAAGCCTCTCAATCACTTCAGAGAAGTGCCTTTTCCTTTTGCCTTTTACTCTACCGGCTTAGAACCTCCAAAAGCAAGCCATAACTAGGCAACATCAAAAGCATCCCCCCAAACAGTGACCTCTGTTCTGCCTGTCCCCGCCATGCAAATTGGGGGCCAGCCAGAATACTCAGTAGTCCTCTTACTTCAAAATCATTTTATTTCTTCAAAGAAACAATGAGGATTATCCTTAAATCCACATCAGTTATATTCCATACTCCCAACAGCTGCTGGAATGCCTTTGAAATTGTTTTGAAGGCGGGTTCACACATGAACTACGACTCCTAACCTCAGAGATGTTCTGGAGCAGTTGAAAAAACGGTTTTGACTATTCAGTGTCAGGGAGAGAGGAAGAACAGCTACAGGCTGAATCGACAGCCCCGTATACTAACCACACTCTACAGGAAGCGCGAAAGAGATGAGACCTCCCTAAGA
This sequence comes from Callorhinus ursinus, assembly GCF_003265705.2. NCBI lineage: Eukaryota > Metazoa > Chordata > Mammalia > Carnivora > Otariidae > Callorhinus > Callorhinus ursinus. Next base: position 28,427,926 of record NW_027397075.1, on the reverse strand, counting down.
CAAACAAATCTGTGACATTTAAGTTTAATTCAACAGGAAAGGGGTAACAGGCAAATTGAGCAACAAATCATTAAAAAGGACTGTTTGTAGAAAGCTATTTTAAGTCATGTTAGTTCAACAATTTCCTCAGCAAAGTATTAACTTGCTTATTGTTCTTACCTGACTTATCAGATGAGGATCTAGAGTTTGAACGAAAAATCCCAACAGTGGAAGTAAAAGACTAAATGTCTGCTGAACGTAAGGTTGGCCTGTTACCTTAAATAAGAAACACAAAATAATTTTGGTGAAAATTTTCAATTACATGAAAATAGCAACCTTTTAGTGAGCATTTATTATATACCTTTATATTACCTCACATACACCTTATAACTTTATGAAGTAGATCTTTACTCACTTTACTAATAATTAAGATAAAGGGGCAGAGAGGTTAAATAATTTGCTCAAGATCACATGATGAGGAAATTTAATACAGATGGAGATCTAATCACTTTTGTTTGCCACTGAAAAACTTTTGTGTGCCTTAGTGTTCTTAAAATTCCATTTCTCTTCCCCATAACTGTTGTTTCTATCATGATATTATAAGCTACATCACCAGCAGAGAATCCTCAATGCATACTTACTGAATGATTCGTGAGGATTGGGGGAAAGCACTCACTGAAGTCACAATACTGCAGAAGGGAAATTTAACTCTACATAAACTTTAATGATAAAACATTATCTGCAAAACCATCTCTATGATTTACCAAAAATGTGAATGTTGCCTTCAGCTTCCAGTGGCTGGCACTACTTAGTCAAAGAAAACAAGTGTCATATTTAGATTTTTAAACTAAATGTCATTTGTAAACTACAATAATCTGTAGGACACATATCATCCTAATTCTACCCCGATCATCATCTGGTCTTCTGCCATTGCTGGGGAAGAGGAACATGAACCAGCCAGAGCCACTCATGTGCCCCTGCCACCTTTAAGCTGAGTCATTCTCCACTGCCCAAAGGACGGTATGGAAGACCGCGGAATCCCAGAAACAGGCCATACTAGCCCAAAAGAGGAGAGAAACCATAGGGGAAGAAGTTTGGTTTTTTTAAATAGGGTCCAAATGGTCATGAAAATAGTTAACTGAACTATCATTGTCACTCTACTAGGTTCTGGTTCTATCACACTCAAAAAGAACTGGCTGGAAGAGTACAAATAGGTATTTTAAGTTCTAACCACAAGTTCTACCAAGCACCTAAAGAAATTACATACATTTTACTCTACAGGGGAAATTTCGGTACTAGTCTCTTTTTTCAATGTTTTATTTGTTCTTCAGTTGCTTTCCTTACCAGTTTAGTGTTTAACAAAGCCCAAAGCTGACTCCCAATTTCCATAATTGTGGTTTTCTGTACAATATCCAGAGCTTCACTGGCACAATTACACACAGCAAGCAAGGCAGAGAGCAGTGTGTTCTAATGGGGGAGAGACGGAAGAGTCTGAGGTTAGATCCCAACTGAAGGAGCTGAGGCCCCAGAGGTTAGGAGTTACTTATAACTCTTCATAAAAACTCATGTCGGATTTATATTCTGAGACCCAAAGCCATCTTTTTCAGCTACTTTAATACAAATTATTTTATTAGAACTAATTTTCCTTATATACAGAAACATTTGCTTCATTTTCTAAATAAACATTTTTTCCTTTTAGGTTAAAATTTAGTATTAAAATGGAAACAGCACTGCATTTTAATAAATAGGTTTGATACAGACTGTCAGTATGATCAAGCTAATTTATAATGTTCATCAACTAAAAATTCTATTGTTTTTCACATTATGCACCTAGCAATCTTTTAACATTATTAGATTTTTATTTTGCTGTTGTTTTATAATCGGTCTTTAAAATTCCTCAGCAACACTGCATTCAATAAGGAAATAAAAACCTGAGAAGTACACTTATCTAGAATTTGAAACTAAAAACCACCTTTTCTAGATTCGCTCTCTTTTACATATCGAATGTCTCTCTGGCCAGGAGTGAGGGTGGTTGGGGGACAATGGGAGTAAAGTGAAGGCCACGTGTGGGAATGTAATTAGTAACAATGCCTGATTAATCCATTATACTTCAACAACAACACTTAAGTTTCCGTGATTACCATACAGCTTTTTATATTAAGATGTACCCATTTCCTCCTACAAATAAGCATGTAAAATGACCTGTTGGAACTAAAGTTTTGGTCAGGGCAAAGATATTCAATTTTAGAAAACAGGTGCATTATTTTACCTAATACTAAAGATTTTTTATCTTCAACTACAAAAATCAGTGCACGGGTGCCTGGGTGGCTCAGTTGGTTAAGCGACTGCCTTCGGCTCAGGTCATGATCCTGGAGTCCCGGGATCGAGTCCCACATCGGGCTCCCTGCTCAGCAGGGAGTCTGCTTCTCCCTCTGACCCTCTTCCCTCTCGTGCTCTCTATCTCTCATTCTCTCTCTCTCAAGTAAATAAATAAAATCTTTGAAAAAAAAAAAAATCAGTGCACAATAAATGTAAAACCTGAACAATTTAACCTACTCCTAACTAGGTGGTATAATAGTTTTCTCAAAATAAATGCACATAAAAACTTGTATTTCCTTTGGGATATGTCTATGTTTTAAATTATCTTGATAATTATCATCACGTGCCATTATATAACAAAGTATCAGAACATTTACACCCAGTGTGGAGATAATAAGCCTTGAGAAAACCCGACCTCCTAGTTTAAAATTGCAAATAGGCGCCTAACACTTTGAATGCCCTGTCCCCATCCCTGTTTTTCTCCACTTACCACAAACTGATATAACATACTTACATATGTATTTATTACTTATTTTACCGTCCACAGCTGAGCTACAATGCAAACTCATGAGAACAGGAATTTTTGTTTCGTTCCCCGATGGCTGGAACAGCGCTTGGCATATAAGTGCACTCAAAAAACATGTTTGTTGGATGAATGAATGAACCAACAAAGGAGGAAATGAAACTAAACTGGAAAATTCAACCACATGTACTACAGTCAATTTTTTCAATTTTAAAAAACCATGTGTTTTTTACTTCTCACAGATGAATTTCTTTTATATTTCATTATTTTAAGAGGGAGTATTCTAAATGGAAAGCTACATAAAGGCTCAGAATAGATGTGTGTAAAATGGGGGGTGTGTTTTGTCGAATAGAAGAATATATGTATCGAACAGAAGAATCATGTCTGGGGCGCCTGGGTGGCTCAGTTGGTTAAGCAAGCAAGCCTTTGGCTCAGGTCATGATCAGGGTGCTGGGATCAAGCCCCACATAGGGTTCCTTGCTCAGTGGGGAGCCTGCTTCTCCCTCTGCCTGCTGTTTCCCCTGCCTGTGCTTGCTCTCCACCCACACCATGTGAAATAAATAAAATCTTAAAAAAAAGAAAAAAATCATATCTGCCTAATCTAATGATGTGTCAGCAAAAATACTACAAATAAAATATTTCATAATAGGTTTCATCTTGGTCCAGTATGTCTTTTTTTGTTTTTAAAGATAAGGTTGTTATTTATTTATTTATTTATTTATTTATTTATTTATTTATTTATTTTTAAAGATTTTATTTATTTCAGAGAGAGAGAGAATGAGAGATAGAAAGCATGAGAGGGAAGAGGGTCAGAGGGAGAAGCAGACTCCCTGCCGAGCCGGAAGCCCGATGTGGGACTCGATCCCGGGACTCCAGGACCACGACCTGAGCCGAAGGCAGTCACCTAACCAACTGAGCCACCCAGGCGCCCATGGTCCAGTATGTCTTGAACTACGGTCTCCCTGCCCCCAATATAATTTAATTTACATCAGTCAAGATAATGGTAAGTTTCTCACAGACCCCTTTACAATGTAGAAATCTGAAAATCCTGCTAGTTTCTAACCTGCGGGCAGAGACCGCATGCATCTTATTAACAGCCCATCACTAGTACGTTGAGCAGTGCTCAGTAAATAGCTGCTAAATGGATCAAATCCATTAAAACTCTTATTTTACCAGAGATTCAAGTTCTCCCAAAGTCCGACTACTGCTTAGCCATTCCTGACACCGTGCAATCCCAGCTCTGGTGACCTCATGTGCAGCTTGTTTCCTGAGCTCGGCGGGTAATGCCTGGAGGGAAATATACTGCCAGAGAGGCAGATTTTCTGCTGCTTTTGGGGAAAATTTCTGGATAAATTCCACCTGAAATAATTGAAGAAGAGTAACATAAGACAATCTGATGAATGGATGCACAATAGCTAAGTATTAGCTTCCATGTTTTATATTTTTAAAAAGTTTTTAACTGAGTAATAATATCACAAGTACCAGACCAATGTAACTCAAAGGAACATGCATCATTATTTTTGCTGCTGTTGCATTTGTTTGCAAAATGAAAAACACAGTTTAAGTAGAACGAAATATGAAAACTCTGAGAAATGTTAAAAATAATGCATTTCATTATTAGTCAATCAGCTATTTTATCCTGCTCCTATTATGTTCCTAAGAACTAGTGTGCTTGTGACCTTATTCAGTTAAGTCCAAAGTAATATTCCAAAATATGCCAAAAGACTCATTCGGCTCGCCCTGGCGGCTGTTATCTCAGCTGACTAGAACAGAGGACCTAAAGAAAAAAGCAAAGGTCATCGGTTCGATTTTAAACTGGGCTAGCTGGCTCTGCTCAGACAACACACAGAACTGGTGTCACAAATCTAAGCCACCAGCCCAGAACAGTGTGGCTGGCAAATCCATTCTACCACTGAAATAATTCAAAGCTTTTGCCAAGTTAACAGAAAAACAGCACTGTTTTGTTAAAATGAGGCATCAGCAGACGGACTAAAAACAAAACACAAAAGTTCTAAAAAAAAAAAAAAAACCAGTGAAAATGTCAGTTTCCAGTGGAAAAACAGAAAAAATAATAGTGTACTTACTGAATTAAGTATAATTTAGGAAGTATAGTAATGTAATTTTTAAGTAGAAGAATTCAGATTACAATATCCCAAATCCACTTGATGAATAAAAAATTCCTATGTTAAGAAAAATCCCACTGTATTAAATTTGACAAAGAAACCTTCCTACGTTTTATATACTACATTTATATTCGAATTTTGTTAGCAGAAAATATTTAGCTGTCAAAACAAGGGAGAAATTGTGTGGCTATCTACTGGAATAGCTGTTAGAGCCAGAAAAATGGATCCGTTGATGAGCTATGTGTCTATTATAATAAGCAGCTTTATTCAGGAAACCAAACTGCTTCAGGAAAGCCAAGAGAATTGTTCCAATTGATAAACATCAGTTGAACATGACCTTTCTTTATAATAAAATCCAATGAGTGAATGAACTAGTTCCTTCTCCAAAATAGAAATTATAAATAATTATGCCCTGGACAACATAAAAGGGTAGGCGTTCACAAATTTATGTAGAAAGAGTGATCTACTTACTATTCTGAGTTTGAAAACCCTGGTCTCAACACAATTTTAAATATTTAAAACGGCCAGTGCTGGGGCACCTGGGTGGCTCAATCGTTTAGGCGGCTGCGTTCGGCTCAGGTCATGATCCCGGGGTCCTGGGATCGAGCCCCGCGTCGGGCTCCCTGCTCCGCAGGAAGCCTGCTTCTCCCTCTCCCACCGCCTGCCTCTCTGACTACTTGTGCTCTCTATCTCTCTGTCAAATAAATAAATAAAATCTTAAAAAAATTAAAAAATAAATTAAAAAATAAAACGGCCAGTGCTAATAACAGTTCATAAGGAGTGAAGAATAAGTGAATAATCTGAAGAGAATTAGGATTTTTCTCCTTTAAATTGAGAAGAGAGGAAAAATACAACAGTGGGCTTAAAAAGCAAATTATTACAGTACTTTTTACTTTACATAAAAATGGTAGCACAACTATCAGTGTACTTAAACCAGGTATATTAAATCCTTTCCTCTTAGGTAACCCTGTACTTTCGTTTCTAAAAACAGAAATATTACCAATAGTTACACACTAAAGAAATAATAGAATATCAATAACTACTCTCTATATTGAAACAGAAACACATTTTAATCTCCCTATTCCCTGGCATTTCCAAATTATTACCACACTTTGGTAAATTAAAACATCACTGTACTGGGATTAACTATTTTCATTTATATTAATGCTGCATCACTGATATAAAAATCTGGGTTTTTGTTTCCCTTTTTAAAAAAAGATACCATCTTGTGTGCAAACGAATAATTATTTCCAGCTTTGCCACTTGCCTCTCCTTTGCCCCAGCCCATGCTCTCTCCCCACACTCCTGCCCCAGCCTCCCCTCCACCTCCCCCCAACCTATAGCCTGCATCGCAAATGCCTCTATCTCCAACAGCTTCCCCTGTTCCTACCTGTTCCCACCCTGCAGCTCCCCAGAAATGATCTTCTAAGCTATGAACACCCAACACAACCTGATCTGAGCCAGTCTGGGTGCTCATTACGTACCACCTTTCACTATGAGCACGTTTATAATTTTATAATTTCTACTACAATATATGTTCTTTCTGGTATCATGATATAGTACAGTGGTTTCCAAGTTTTTTATTTTAAACAACAAAACGCTATTAAAAATGAATGAGCGAGCTTTATACATCTAAAGAAGAAAAGCAGATTTCATACGGTTCAAAGGGATAAGGAGGCAGAGCCAATACCCCTCAAACAGAGGAGGCCCCCAAAACAGCTGAAGGCGACACTGGGGCAGTGGGAACTGCAGCTTCTGGACTAAGAGAGATCTGGTTTGGATCCCAGGACAGCCATTATCACGGTGAGTTTGGAGATTTTCTTTTACTGACGTAAGCTGCTGTTTCTTCATCTGTAGATGAACATAAGCCACGTACCCCACAAGGCTGACATAGGAATTCCAAGAACTGAAGTGCCTAGAACACAGCCCAGTCCATACTATTGTCTCAACAAAGGTCCGTTCCCTCCCTTCAAGAGGAGGGATCATGTCTTCAGGAAAAAGGAGAAAGAGCAGAGCCTAGCAGAAGAATGAACACTTGTGCAGTGCTCCTTTTGAGCAGCTTACATTCCAGGTCTCCCCAAGTCTCAGCCCTGCCATCTAAGGAAGGTTAGTATCTCAGTTTTAGGATAAACTAACACCCAAGGACTCCCAAACAAGAATTCAAATTTAGGTATGTCCCTTTAAATTTTAGCACAGTAACTTGACCAGGAAATCAGTATTTGATTAACTGAAGAAAAAATTAAAGAACACCCCTCAAAATTCTATAACTTACATATCTGATAGCCTCAATTATTTGGAAAAACTCAGAAAACTGAGGAGTATCTAAGAGATCCCTAAACATAAACTAGAGTTTATTTATAACAAAGTTTCCAGATTTCACTTAGAGGTCATTCATTCTGAGTTGTATTATTCTAAAAGTTAAAATTTTACAACAACACTGGGAAAAGGATAATTTTATTCTCATTTAATAAATAAGAAAACAGGTTAAAAAGACACTTTCCCTCCCGATCCCACTTCTTTAGGAAGGGCCTCTAAGTTAACAGGGCCTCTATGAAGGCCAGTGTACCAGGAACCAGGGGCAAGAACTTTGAGAGGAGAAAGTTGCTAAAATTTGAAGGAACACAGAGCAGACAACTCCTCCGGAGTTTTGGAGGGGAGAACAACAACCCTTACATATTTTCTAGAGGGCTGGTAGGTTGGTCTGGTGTGCTTTCAGCATCGGAACCAATTGCAAGGAAGAGGGCTGGGAGGCTGGGATGGTTCCTCTCGTGCCTGGCCAACCTCTCTCGAGCAGAAAAGCAGACATGGACTTGAGGCACTCTCTTCAGAAATAATTCCCAGGGCTCCTGGGTGGCTCAGTCGGTTAATCGACCGACTCTTGATTTCAGCTCAGGACATGATCTCAGGGTTGTGAGATTAGCCCCGTGTCAGACTCTGCACTGGGCATGGAGCCTGCTTGAGATTCTCTCTCTCCCTCTGCCCCTCCTCCCCCTCTGCACACTTGGCTCTCAAATAAATAAATAAAAATAAAAGAAAGAAAGAACTCCCAATATTTACTGAGCACCCTTCTAAGCATGGCTCTATGCTACGTATTTTGCATATATTACCTCTAAGTCCTTACAAAAGTTTTCAAAATAGTTAACACACATCTGTCACTCTGTAGACAGGGAACAGGTTCAGAAACTTTTCTGACATCACAGTATGACAGGATTCAAACCAGAGGATTCAAACCCCCTTCACTAACCTAGTGGTTCCCAAGCTTGCATCCATGTCAGAATCACGTAGGAATTTAACAATAAGACCAAAGGAAAATGACTGGGCCCCTCTGCCAGCCACCATGCTATAGCTACTCTACTCACAGGTAAAGGTCCAGGAACCTGTATTTTTTAAAAAGCTCCTAAAGCAGCTGCCAAGTGACCAACCCAAGGGCTACACTGGGCTACAGAGGTTTCTGTGACCAGAATCTCCTTTATCAGGGCAAAGCTTGTTTTCCTCACAATAGCAAACAACTAATGAGGCTCAACATACTTTCAATTTTCCCCAAAAAGTTCAACTTATTTACTGGAAAAAATAAGAGACATCATTAAGGGCGTACATAAATAACATCCTAGCTCTTCAAAATAAGTTAAAAGGGGCAGGGCATATAGAACCTTCTCATGTCAAGTATCTTTTTTTTTTTTTTTTTTAAAGATTTTATTTATTTATCTGAGAGAGAGAGAGAATGAGAGATAGAGAGCACAAGAGGGAAGAGGGTCAGAGGGAGAAGCAGACTCCCTGCTGAGCAGGAAGCCCGACGTGGGACTCGATCCCGGGACTCCAGGATCATGACCTGAGCCGAAGGCAGTCGCTTAACCAACTGAGCCACCCAGGCGCCCTCATGTCAAGTATCTTAAAGGTATTGAGAAACAAGGGGAGAGATACAGTTCAGGAAGACAATGACTGTAACTTGCAGCAAAGAGAGTGACAAAGACTCTCCAATGACCAAACTTTAGTCAGGCTCTTCTTCCAAAGCCTCTTCTCAACTAGTGTTCTGCATGGGATTGTGTCCATCCTTGGGCCTGCATCATGCAGTTTTAGCAAGAATTCTGCTTGCTGAGTCAATCTAGAAAGCACCCCTCTGTCTTGGTATTTGGTCACCTTGGTCTGTGTTCAGCAAGAATCTTGTCAGTTTAGCAAAAATCACCTCCTTACCCCTGACATTTTCCTCTTAGTAATTTTCATCCACTGACCTACACCTTGCTCCTTCATTGTGAGTCCCTACTAGGCTATGCTATATTCAGACTTGAGCCCAGTTCTACACTGAGGCCTCCTTTCCCCTACAGCAACAATCCCCAGAATAAAACCCACTTTTATCACCTTAACTACTATATGGCTCTGGTTTTTCTTTAACATCAAAATCTAAACCTATCTAAAAGCAATAAGCAAAGCAATCAGTAAGTCAAAAATTTATGGTCAGATCATATCAACATTTAAATGCAGAATAAATGGGGCAGTGGGAAGCCTTCAAAGAGTCTGAATCCATTTCTCAGCAGCTGCTCAAAGACAGTGACTGAGATGATATCCTTGCCTGTTGGGGCGGGGCCATGAAGAAGAAGAGTCGCCTCAATAGTATTGATAGGTTGGTGAGCTGATAACATTCTCCAGGGCAAGATTTTATCTGGGAAAAGACAGGAGAGGAGAGACTGATTTAAAATCATGGCTTTTACAAGCTTTTATATGCTAAAATAAACAGCAGCTCTTTCTGGGACATAAGATTATAAGTAATTTAGATTTTTTAATTTAGAGCTTTTCTTTAACTTATCTTTCATTAACCTAGATTACTTTTATAATGAGAAAGCAATTCTGACATTGTATTTATAAACAACCCTCTGGAATTTCTATTTTTAATTACCATTTGGATGATAACTCGATATGTTAATCTTCCTACTGAAAGACAATTCATGGAATTTTTTGAAGATCTAAGTACAATATTGCAAAAGTGGATATAACTTTAGATATTAGCTCCATTAAAGATTTAATAAGCTCAATTTTCTGGAGATCAATTCCTACCATAATACACAAGGAAAGCTTTTACTTAATTAAACGAATGCTTTTATTTGAAGAAGATAATCTAACATAAAAATTACTTTGGATCTGTCTTGTGCAAGACATGTTAAGGATTCAGAAGTGGGTACGTGCTCTAGACGATTAGCCATGGAGACTACGTGCCGGCTGTGAGGTTATTACGCACTTCCTTGGCTTTAGTCATTAACGTCTTTAAACAGCAAACTAAGAAATGTATGACATAATAGCTACTCAGAAACGAAAGACACATGGACCCACATGAGATCTTTATCAAAGGCCAGGGACAAAAAAACCGAAAACAACAACATGACCATATCGTATGGAATATACCAAACATCTCAGAATTTAAAAGCAAAGAAAGGTCAACATTGAAAAGATTAAAATAAATCATCACTAAATCATTTTCTCTTTGTAGCCATTCATAAGCATGACTTCTTTCCCCAAAGGCATCAATCACTGTCACATTTAGTCCCTCTCAAATCATTCTGAGACAACAAAATCAAGAGGCAGCTTGTCTAAGTCACTTTAAACAGAGAAAGAAAGAAAAAACAACTCAGTAATCAATATTACAACTCTCTTCTTATTTTCTACTTTGCATTCAATTTTAAATTTACTCTCTATTAACCCAATCTTTCTTATCTAGAACAATTAATAGAACTCTGTAAGATTTCAACAGTATGAAACAATTTCCCCAGTTTGACAGTTTCTGGCACATCTCTCTCTATAGCATCAGCATTAAGACACAGCAAAGAAATTGTCAAAAGAATTTAGCTACCTACTATCTCCCCTTTTTATATTCACATTCTTCAAGATCATCATATCCCTAAAGGAACTGCTTGAACAGTGAGTGTTTTAGACCTCGTAATTGTACTCACCAGATGAGCCACTACGGTGACATGGTGTGCACAGAGTTCAGCAGTCCCATATCTGTGATATAAAAGAAGATTATCTCTCCGAAATAATTTTTACAAGTGTTCAGAAAAGCAAGGAGATGAGCTTCCAAAAAGCACTAAATATTCTAAGCTGTAATTTCTCCATGGCCAAGGAATACCACAATATACAAAACTACCTAAGCAACAGTTACCTATTGATTTGAACCAGAGAAAGAAAGAGGGAGCCTGGTTCTTGATTTAGTGCTATGATACGAAATCAAACCATTTTGGGGAGCTACTAAAGGATTATCAAGACAGAATTTTTCTATAAACTTACAAGTATAACATCATTTACTATCAGTTATTACTATAAATCAATCCAAAAACCAAAAAAAGTACATTGTACCGGGAAAGGAAGCACCATGCATCCATAGCTAACAAAGAGGTGATCATATTAGCACTAAGCACAGCATTCAACAGAGCAACATCCTAATGAAAAACAGAAAGTTCATGATACATTATTATTAATTTTACATTTCTCAAAATAAAACAACAAAATACCATCACAATCCAAGTAATAACAGATCCTCAGTGGGAAGGCTCAACTTTCTGAAAGAGTATCTGAAAGAGCCTGTAACACCATTTCCTCCACATTTACTGAGCACCTACTATATATTAAGCATTGTGCTGGGCTATGGAGATTCAAGTGATTTTAAATGTGGTAGCTCAATCATTAGGATCCACAAAGATTCTAGTGCTAGATCTTAACCACTGTAAAATATCTTAAAGGATATTGATCCTTATGTAAATTCTAAGAATTTTTTCCCTACAATTTTCTCAACATCTTTTCTACTTTAATTCCATTTAAAAAAATCAACATTATGCTTAAGATCTATAGGAGATTTGGTGCTACAATCTACTGTTTACTTCTCCTTTTTATGAAATTGAATCAGGTAAAATCCTAACACTTTTCCTCTTTTCACTCTATCTTTCCATATCTTGCCACCCAAAATGCTTTCTCAAATGTTTTAGCTAGCCATTACATCTGAGTACTACAAGACTCTAGGATTACCATTTCTTAAGATATAACTGAATTAAAAGGTAAAATGTGCAAACTGAGAGAATGACATTCAAAAAGAATACACATTAACTATTCTTTCTTCTGTATATAAATCAAAATTTGGATCAAGCCCCACATCAGGCTCCCCACTCAGCGGGAAGCCTGCTTCTCTGTCTCCCACTCCCCCCGCTTGTGTTCCCTCTCTCGCTCTGTCTCTCTTGTCAAATAAATAAATAAAATCTTTAAAAAAAATTTTTTTTTTCAATGAAAAGAAAGCATAGGGGTAACCTCAGTTTAGCCAAGCAGGTAACAAACTTACCAGTTCAGGGAACAATGAGGGATGAAAGGAAGCGATAAAAGTACACAGATGAACACAAATATGCTGATACAAGGTGACAGCAACTTCCACTTGCCCTTTACTCTTTACTCCTTGTAAATGAATAGGCAGAGAGAGTTCACCAGCACACTGCTCAAAACTGCAGAAAACGGCTTTGAATAGAGATACCCTGCAGGGAAATGGAGAACACTGAACCCAACATTGTTCACACTTAACATTTAGAAGGTATAATAATAATATGGCATATGGAGGGTTATTTTCCCAAAGCAAAATGTCTCAAGAGGTATATATCAACGACAGTTTCCAATATGTGTGAATATATAACCATAAAAATAAAATATAGTCACTGTTAAGAGAAATTCTTCAAGGAGAATTTTCCTGTACCTTTTTTTTTTATCATTTACCAAGTGTTTATCATAGTACTGAACTACACAAAGACAAAATTCACAAAGGAACCTGAAATTTAAATATATATTGGGTATTATACAGAAAATAGAAAATAGGTGTAAGTCAGATAGAGAGGGGTCACTTTAAGATTAAAATCGTTTAAGAAATCTTCATAGAGAATTTAAATAACGAATTAGAAATCGGCAAAATATAAACAGGCAAAGATGACAAAGCATGAGAAGAAGGCAGGTGTGAACAGCCAGTCTGACCAAAGTGAGGCGTGTGTGCAGAAAACGAGCACACAAGTGACAGGACGAGGAGCAACACTGGACAGCAGTGGCAGAGGGACGGACTTGGAGCGCAGAGCTGGGCCGGCTGGCATTGGGCTTGCATGTCTGAGCAGGGTGGGGCAGGAGCTCACGGCTGGGCTCCAGGAGATGACCTCCTATCGCACACAGAAGGCGCTCAAGTAAAGGGTGAATGCTACAGCCCAGCAATCACGCATGCAGTAGGTGCTGCAGACTGGTAGTGGTGAGGAAAATGAATACGAGTGAAATTTCCCAGGAGAAAACTTACAGAATCCAGCATTCTATTTATCAGAGCTTATCTTGAAATGTTAGTAAATACATCTACCCTATTATACTCAACATTTGTAACACAAAGTCTTAGGCAAAAGCTTCTAAAACACTGAACAAAATTAAAATATTTTTAGCATCTGTTACAGATTTATATAATTTTTATCTATATTTATAAAGTAACAATAAATATGAGGTCTACACAGGAATTAACTAGAATATCTGATGTAACCAAAAACTTAAATTTCAAGATCATTCCAAATGACAGGGCATCCTAAACCATCTATAAGACAACTGGATGGAAACACCACCACGTGTGCTACCTGGTTGTAGCTTCCGAGAGCCGGCTCTCTGTGCACCACAGGGCCTGCACATCCTCAGGCTGAGACGGCAGCTTATCCATGATGACAATCAGCAGAAGACACTGTGGGAACTGTAGTTCACATGGCAGCTCTTACAGGTAACAAAAACATATTCATTACGTTACAACAACTTGGTAAAAATATACTCTCCATATTTTCAACAGAAATCTGATTGTGATATGTAAAGAAGTCAGAGGCATAACTGTTTTCTTGGAATGTATTTTTCATTTAAAGAAAAGTAGAAGGAATTTTAAATAAAATCTTTAAAAAGGATAAGTAAGGGAAATAACCCTGTCTTAGCAAGTCATAATTATTAGATGATTTAAAATTAAATCTGTTTTGAAGCTTACCTAATTTACCATCCAAAACCACTTGCATGAAAGGTTGGAATGTGAGAAGCTGACTGATGAGTGGATCCAGTGTAACTAGGAAAGTGCCCGCTATTTCCTCCTGTTGTGCTTTAGAGATCCTGGCAGCATACAGACTTGGAGGAAACTTGCTGGAAAGGGAGGGAAAAAATTCATCCATTAACAGGTATCTTCTAATTTTAGGTAGACTGATGTTCTTCCAAAAGTGAAAATATGTAAAAAATACATAGCATGTATTTTATAAAACAAAATTCAAAGTACTAAATTGAGACCACATTATATGAAGACCTCCAAACTAAATAACATGACTATAATTCCACAAAATTAAAAGTTTATAATCTTAGAGAAATCTTTGATATTGTTTTGATGTATTTTAATACCATTTTGACAGTAGTGTACTTAAAAAAAGACCATGAAGGGGCGCCGCCTGGGTGGCTCAGTCGGTTAAGTGTCCGACTCTTGATTTCGGCTCAGGTCATGATCTCAGGGTCCTGGGATCAAATCCCATGTTGGGCTCCATACTCAGCAGAGAGTCTGCTGGAGATTTTCTCTCTCTCCCTCTGCCCCTCCACCTGCTTTCTCTCTCTCTAAAATAAAAATGAATAAATCTTAAAAAAAGAAAAAGACCATGAAAATATGAATATCTAAAAAACCAGTAAAAACATTATATATAGAAAGATATTTCTGATAAATTCTGGCTCAGTCGCTTCTATCAGAAGTTGTTTTAAAATAAAGCAGAATGCTGAATTTACTATGAATTAATGCTCAGAAACAAGGGCTTTGCAAGAATTAAACTGTATACTAGTCCTGAAGGAAGATGCAAAGACTTTTTCGTGGAAGATGTCTCATAGAGTTGAAACGAAACTTTAGTCAAACCTATGTGAAGTAAGTAAGATGTGTGTATTTGGTACTTTTTGCCATGTTATTTTAATTGAGGATATTTAATTTGTTATTTAACTTGAGGATACCTGAGCAAAGCCTGTCTAGCAAGGAATAATAGCATTTAAAGGGATGCACTTAAGAGAAACACTTGAGGCCTTTGTAGTGTGATGGAAAAAGCAACAGTCTGTCAGTTATTAGTTGCGTGACAGTGGTTCATTCCTTTGACCTCCTTGAGTCTTCATTTGTGATGTTGATTCAGAGTTGCTGTAAGGATTAAGTTATAAGTAAGGTAAAAGATTTATATAAATAAAATACAGGTAATGAGACTCCACAGACTTGAACTACAGCTACTAAGCATCAAAGCAAGTATTAGTTTTTCAATCAAATGGTGTACTTTTAATTTAGGTGACAAGTGTTTATTAAATGCCTGTGTCTACGTGCCATGCGCTGTTCCAGAAGCAGGTAATAAAGTAGTAAACAGAATGTACAAGGTCACTGCCTTTATAAAGTTCACATGCTAATGAAGGGGGGCAGTTAGCAAATAAGTAAGCAAGTAAGACCGTAATATAACAGATATTAGTAAGTGCCATGGAGAAAAAAATGAAACAAGGTTAAGGTGGACAAGAAATTCTACTGAATTCTGTTTGAATACTGAATCATTTGTGGGTTTGTACAGAGAAGTTCCATGATCTCATTGATGTCTTATCACTCACTTTGACTATCGTATGGCCAATAGACTAGAGAAAGGCAAGGGAGGAGGCAGACAGTGGGTAGAATGCTCTCTCTGGAAACCTAGGCAAGAACACAGTAGTGGACAGCATCAGATGTGAGCAGTTCTGGTGATGAGAACTGGCTGTGTTGGGTATGCCTACGCACCAAACACACACTGAATATGTCTATTTATACTGGAGGTGATACTGATGATTTGCTAATGGATGGCATGTGGATACAAGAATAAGGAAAATACATCAGAGATGATGGTAAGGTTTTTAGCCTGATCAATCTGAAGAATGGAGCTGCCATTTATTTATTTGGGGGGAAAGGGGAAGAGGGAGAGGGAGAGAGGTTCTCAAGGAGACTCCTCACTGAACACAGAGCCCAATGTGGGGCTCGATCTCACAATCCTGAGATCATGACCTAAGCCGAAACCAAGAGTCAGATGCTTAACCAACTGAGCCACCCACGTGCCTGGAGTTACCATTTAAACTGAAATGAGGATGCTACTAGGGAAGCAGATTTTGTGGTGGGGGGGTGGGGATGGGATGGGTGGGAATCAAGAGTTCGGTCTGGGTGAATATCAGTGCAGACACCCTGACTGGCAGAATTAGACATTAAAGGGGGAGACGAATTTAACATCGTGAGACAAAATGACCAGAAAGAGAGAGATCAATGAGGCCTGCGGACTAGCCACTGAGGCACACCCAACTTCAGCTGGGGAGACAAGGAACCTGCTAAGGAGAAGCAGCCAGTGAGGTTAGAAGAGAATAAAAGGGAGAGGTATCCTAGAAGCCAATGGAAGAAAGAGTTCAAGAGGAAGGGTCAAATGCTGGCAGACAGGTTACATAAGATGAGGCTGAAAACCAACCACTGGATACAGCAATGTGGATGTCACTGATGACCTTGACAAGAGCTGTTTTGGTGAAGTGGTGGAATGGAAATTAGATTAGAATGGTCTCAAGAAAAAAAAGTACGGCCAGTGGTAAGCCAGACGACTCCTAGGAGTTTTGTTGTAAACAGAGGCAGAGGAATGGAAAGGCATTTGGAGGAGGATATGGAACTGAGAGGTGTTGTTTTACATTCTTACGATGGGAAAGGTAATAGCATGCCACTATACTAACGAGAAAGACCCCCGTAGGGAGGGAAGATTGGTGATGAAAGAGGGAAAGGGAATGACTGCTAGAGCAAGGTCCCTAAGCACCTGAGGGCAGATGAACCAATGCACCCGCAGAGGCCGGCCTCAGGCAGGTGCCCAGAGAGCTCATTCACGGGAACAGGGAACACACGGACCAAGACACAGGTAGAACAGTCAACGTGTGGCAGAGGTCATGCTTCCATTTTTCTCAGTGACATACACAGTGAGGACATGAACTGACAATGGGGCATGGGGAGCAGGTGTTAGAGATGTGGGAAGTTGAAGGAGGGAGAGGTATGGAAAAAGTTGTCTAGGAGACTAGAGAGGACTGCTGGACAAATGAGAAGACAGAGTATTTTAGTGTCAATTGAGGGCTCCTTGGAGGTTAACGGTCAATTTCACATATCATTAGCCCCTATCTAAATTAGGACACTTTTCTGTAATTCGTTTTTTTCTGAGATGGAGTTAACTACTACTCGACTTAAATCTCATATAAGTAAAATAAAAAGTTACAAAGATAAAAAAAAATATCTATGTATATATAACCTCTTTTTTTTTTGGGGGGGCCTTTGGTATTTATCACCATACCAATTATTCATCACTCAGGTACAAGGTACTAGTTAAGAATACAAAGATAAGTAAAACTCATATGGAATCTACTCTTTAAAAGCTTCCATCTCCAATTATTTTAAGCAGATAAAAATTTACTAAGACAGTAAAAAAATTACTCTCATGTTTTATTTTAAATGGCATAAACTTAACCTTTGCATGGTTCAAATGGCACTGTTACATTTTAATAATAATGGCATTCTTCTTACCTGTGTATCTGAAGGTAAAGCTGGTGCAATGTAGAGCAAGAATCAGAGAGTAAAGGAAGAAATTCCTAAAATAAAACAACTCTATTCATTCTTTGTATGCACTATGCTTTTCTAACCCATATCCTCTCACAAAGGCATGCAAAAGAAAATAAAATCCTGGATATACCACGAAAAAAAAAAAAAGGTTCTTGCATGAGAATAAAAAGGAGGATAAGGCTAAGCACCTAATTTGCCGCTAAAACTATCACCACAACCACAATTAGCAGCTATCACCTACTGAGTACCTACTAAGTGCTCAGTAGACATGTAGCAAATAACCTTAGGTATATCACTTTATTTCATTTTAGCCCTCTCAAAAATCTTATGACATATTATTATCCCCATTTCACAGAATAGAAAGCTAAAGAATCAAGTAACTTGATCAAGTCACATAGCAAAAAACCGGTAAGGCTAGGATTCAAGTACAGCTGTGACTCCTCCATTATGGCGAGGCTATCTCTTAGGAAGTAAAATAAACAGTTCTTATTGTATTATAGGATATAGAAAAAAGCTGATGATTAACTTTTAAAAATCCAAGATTCCTCTGATAGAAAAGGACTGATTAAAAATGGCATAATTAGGTGTAATTTTGCCTCCTACACACCAAACAAATGGGTATGGGTATGGTAACTCCCCATCAAGTGCCAATGGTGCCAGGACCCTCCCACCAACGGGCCTCTGCCACTGACTTACATGTCCTGCAAGCGCAGGAAGCTAGGGTCAGAGCAGCCAACTATGTAAGTGGCGGCTGCCCAGCAGGACCCATTCGGGAGCACCCCGAATAGGCTGGCAATGTGTCAGCAGTCAGTGTGCCTGCCACGTAATTTTGACTATAATAAAGTCATTGGAGATCTTTATCTTTTCCTCCAAAAGGAGGAAGACAAGGTTAAAGATAAATTCAACAGGGACAGAGTTTTTTTTTTTTTAGTCACCAATATGTATTACTAATGATATTTCTTTGGCTGTTACAAGCATTCTCTGCTCTTCTCTCCAAATAATCTGCCTTGACAACTTATCTACTCTATTCATATATCTTCAATTATCACTGCTATCCTGATGACTCCCCAATATGCAAGTCTTCTTAAAATTAGTATACAATCTGAAACCTTTGAACATTTCAACTATAATAATTAAAAAATTTAAAGATATGGTAGAAGTAATTTATAAACAGTATTCAAAGTCAAACTGAATTACCATCTGAAAATTGACTTGTGCTTATATAGAAGTAATTTTATTTATATTTATTTATATTTATAAAATAAAATTATTTATACTTAAAGAAATAATTTTTCCAGAGAATTTCATAAAAATAATAACATGATGATAGCAACTTAAATATTTAAATGCTCAACATTTAATATTTAAAAAGAAACCTATAAAATATATTCTTTACAAAATAACTTCAAAAGATTGTTTTTGGCAGTAATGACAAAAGCAGGACAATTTATAACTTATTGTGGATCTCACATTTACACATTATAAAAAATAAGCCTTACCTTGGTATAGTGCAAAAGAGAGTTGACAAAGAAACGACACAATTTGAGTGTTTTCTGAAATAATCTATAGTCAGCATTATCCTGTTCCAAAAAAGGAAGAAAGCATAATAAATAAGAATATGAAATCTGCTAAACTTGTAAATGAGACAAAATTTTCTAAAAAGATCTCTTAATAAAGAGTATAAACATTTTCCAAGCAAACATAATTCTTCTCTGAATTGTTGTTACAAGCAACACAAACACTAAATGACAGAGATGTTTCAAAAAATTAAACTCTATTGAAAAGAAATTTTAAGTTATAAAGCAAAAGAGGTAGGTGATCATTCCTGGTTGATCTGAAAGTTAGAGAAATTTAAATACCTTATTGCTCTTTGCAATATGGAGACCAACAGACGGTCAAAAGAAAAAGTCTCAAATCAATACAAGAATGGGATATGAAAGAAAACAGGGAAAAGGTAGTATGAGAAGGCAGTTCACAGAAAATACAAATTGTCAATAAACTAATATTGAAAAAATTCAAATTACAACCTAATTACGTATCTTTTGAGGGAAAAGGGGGGGACGGCTTTTTGATTAGCAAATATGAAAACTGGTAATATCCCAAAGTAGCTGAAGAAGTGGGGTAACAGGCACTTTGTTTTACCATTCCTGGGAGCTGAAGATAATATACTCCTTGCATTATTTTTTTCTTTAAATTTTTTATTGTTATGTTAATCACCATACATTACATCATTAGTTTTTGATGTAGTGTTCCACGATTCATTGTTTGTGCATAACACCCAGTGCTCCACGCAGAACGTGCCCTCTTTAATACCCATCACCAGGCTAACCCATCCCCCCACCCCCCTCCCCTCTAGAAACCTCAGTTTGTTTTTCAGAGTCCATCGTCTCTCATGGTTTGTCTCTGCCTCCGATTTGCACCCCTTCATTCTTCCCCTGCTTTTTTTTTTTCTTAACATATATTGCATTATTTGTTTCAGAGGTACAGATCTGTGATTCAACAGTCTTGCACAATTCACAGCGCTCACCATAGCACATACCCTCCCCAATGTCTATCACCCAGCCACTCCATCCCTCCCACCCCACCCCCACTCCAGCAACCCTCACTTTGTTCCCTGAGATTAAGAATTCCTCATATATCAGTGAGGTCATATGATACATGTCTTTCTCTGATTGACTTATTTCACTCAGCATAACACCCTCCAGTTCCATCCACATCATCTTGCATTATTATTAAAAACTAAAGTGTTGAATCCCCTTGATCCAGGAGCAGTTCCACTTCTGGAAATATACACTATAGAAATACTAGCTAGCACAGAAATGCAATGCAACTATTTGGATAAACTATTTTTATATAGTGAAAACTGAAATGAACAAAATATCTGTCAACAAATTCAAGGTATTTTCATAAACTGTAATCACAACAGAACTATTAAAAATTTAAAAAAATAAATAAATAAAAGTGTGTGTTGTGTTAATATTTGCTTCCTAACCCCACAAAAATAAGTCAAAACTTTACCCGTGGCTCTCTCTAGAAAATAAAAGTAGGATTTCACTTTCCATGTTAAATATTTCTGTAATGTGGTGAGGGTTTTGTGAGTATGTATCACATTTGTAAACTGATAAAACAGTGGCTGTGTGTATGCAGAGGAGGTAGAGACTGGAGTCATCCTACCTGGATTGAAATCCCGGCCCTACTACAACTACTACGTACCTTAGGAAAGTTATTAAACCTCTCTGTAAGATTGCAATGTGTGGCTTATACTACAGTTTATTGTGAGGTTTAAGTATCCGACACTTAGGCACCTAAACTCAATAAATATGGGTTGTTTCGTCACTCCAATATGTTAATACACACTATAATCCAAAAAGCTTAAATTAGTACCATAAAATTAAGTCAAATAAATACCTTACTGTCTTTAATTAGGAGAATAATTTCATATGAAATAACATATCTTAGCTTTAATGTTAACTATGATTTCTTTCCAATATAGCAAAATCTTAAATAAACCAATCAAAACAGAACTGGATGATCCATTAATTAAATATGACCCTTCATTTTGACCTTTATTAACAATATTTGGAAATAGTTAATTTCCTCACCAGAAATAGGTTAGATGAAAATTCACCTTCTCTGATAATAATAAACATGAATTTTCTTATAGAGTGCTATAGAAGCTTCAAAGTACAGAGTTTAAGATGAATCTACACTGACCATATAATATACTCAATAAGAAATCTTAGGCTTAGATGTCATATCACAAGAAATCTTCCCTGACTTCATGAATGGGTTCCTACCTTTACTCCCATTAGCCAATATCCAGTTCTCCAAAGATCACACCATTCTCTAACTACCTGTTTATTTTTCTCCCAGCCTAGACTGTAAATGGTTGAGGGCAGAAAATCTGACTTACACAGAATAAGAACTCTGGAAATGCTTATTAAGTGAATGGCTCATTCATAATGGTTCATTCAAGGGAAAATTGCACAAGGTTTGGTTGAAGGATCTAGTTTTACTTCATTACTAAGCATACTGATTAAATCCTGAGCTTTTATTTTGACATTTTCAAAAATCAAGTGTATAATTTATAATCCCATCTTGATATACTGAATAATTTAAAAGAGAAAGTATGTAGGGGCACCTGGGTGGTTCAGTCAGTTAAGCATCTGCCTTTGGTTTGGGTCATGATCTGGGGGTACTGGGATTGAGCCCCATATCCGGCTCTCTGCTAAGCAGGGAGCCTGCTTCTCCCTCTCCCTCTCAATGCACGTGCTCTCTCTCAAATAAATCTTTTAAAAAAATTTATATTTATATATTTATATTTATAATAAGCTATATATTTATGTAGAAAAATGTTTATTTTCTAAATACCAATTTCTATAAGCATCATATGAACAAAGGTAGCAGTTACAGTGGAAATTAAATTTATATTAATTGCCTTACAAATAAATTTCCCTTTTTTTTAAAGATTTTATTTATTTATCGGACAGAGAGAGAGAGACAGCGAGAGGAATACAAGCAGGAGTAGTAGGAGGGAGAAGCAGGCTTCCCGCTGAGCAGGGAGCCCGATGTAGGGTTCGATCCCAGGACTCTGGGATCATGACCTGAGCCAAAGGCAGACATTTAACCAACTGAGCCACCCAGGCACCCCAAATTTCCCTATCTTTATAGAAAAATTAAATCATTGGTGGTTAAAAAACTGTATGTTAAAAAACCTAATACAATATTCTCTTTTTGAAACCAGTTTCAAAACTTAATAGAGAATACATGTCAATCTCATAGGTTGAAATGTATCTCTCAAAAAGATATGTTACAGTCTTAATCCCCAGTACCTCAGAATGTGACTTTATTTGGAAATAGGGTCATCACAGATATAATTATTTAGGTAGCAGTTAGACTGGAGTAGGTATACCCTCATTTCAGTACAACTGGTGTCCTCATAAGATGATGGGAAGATGCAGGGAGAGAACAGCACATGATGATGGAGGCAGAGAATGGAGTTCTCCAGCTGTAAGCCAAGGGATGCCAGGGACACCAGAAACTAACAGAATGGCATGGAGGAGACTCTACCCTACAGCTTTAAAAGAACATGGTCCTCCTGAGACATTGCGGATTTCTCTCCTCTAAACTGTGGGAGAATAAATTCTGTTTTAAGGCACTCAGTTTGTGGTAATTTCTTATGGCAGCCCTAGGAACCTAATACAGGGACTGATACATCTGTATGCTTTCATACTTAGCATATTAGCTATTAAATCTGGTGGTTTTATTTTGATGTGGTTTTTTAAAATAATTTTTTATTGTTATGTTAATCACCATATATTACATCATTAGTTTTTGATGTAGTGTTCCATGATTCATTGTTTGTGCATAACACCCAGTGCTCCATGCAGAACATGCCCTCTTTAATACCCATCACCAGGCTAACCCATCCCCCCACCCCCTCCCCTCTAGAACCCTCAGTTTGTTTTTCAGAGTCCATCGTCTCTCATGGTTCATCTCCCCCTCCGACTTACTCTGTACTTCTAAAACAAATAATGCAATATATGTTAAGAAAAAAAAAAAGAAGAAGATAGCAGGAGGGGAAGAATGAAGGGGAGTATTTTGATGTTTTTGAAAACTGCTTGGAAGACTTAAAAAAATGGTTTGATTCCTCAATAAATATCAATAATGAACAGCAGAGGGCGCTGTGACTCAGAATTTAGAGTTCAGAAAGGAACAGACCATCTCAAAACTCCATTTTAGGCAATGGACTGTGAATAGTGCTACTCACTTTACCAGTCCCAAATTTTCACAGGGAAAAACATGAAACAGGAAAGTTCATAATGGACAGTTAGGAAAGCTTATAATGTAAATTCTTTGATTTCTGCATACAAGCGGTTTATATAAACTGAACTTTGTGTACAAATAGCCACCCTGGTCAGGCACCCTCAGGACTTCTCCTTTCTCTTGCACTATACTGTTGCTTGGGCTTGCCCATGTGTCTCCTGTCCAAACCTCTTCTAATCTTACTCTCCCAGCCACAACACAAGATACTCAACCAAATGCCTCCTCCTTCCAGGAGGGTGAGGGGACTGGCAAGGGGACCAATGGAAGGAAGTGGTGGTGGAAAAGAAAAGGGGAAGAGAAAGGATGTAAGAGGTAAGAGAAAAAGAAGAGAAACAAGAAGGAAAAGGTCAGCCCCTTCCTAAAGCTACTCCTCAGTTCCTTTTTACCCACTTCAGAACTGCTTTTCAAACTTCCATCCTCCCCATGGATCAGTCCTTCCAGATCAGCTCTGCCCCAGGAGTTGCAACCAGTCTTTAGGAAAGGGAGGAACACTTACACATCCACCCCCCAGCTGCTGGGTGGGGAAGAGCCCAGGTACAAAGGAATTGCCTGTAGCTGCTAGCAAGTCCACAATGGGAAGGGAGGTTACTGTTACTTTACGGGAGAAATATTTCACTCATTTCCCATTGAAATTATTACATACAACTCTTAGGTCCTGAGTACTATTAATGCTATAATTTAGAGCCATTATGAGTTAAATAAAACTTAAAGGGCTAGTCTGAGAACAAAAGGCACTATGTATAAAATTGTTATAGGGAAATGAACTATTAATTCCCAATAAACTTGTTATAAATTTTTATAATACGTTTCATAAATGGGATGCCAATTCAACACTATAACTTTTTGAAATCAAAATAAATGTAAGTGCGCATCAATTTGAGAACACTGATACATACACACAGTTACATATAACATCACTACAGGTTGCAACAGATTGGTGAAGAACAGGACAACTGTGGCTATATCAGACAACCTTAGACAAATAAAGGACTAAGGAGTTAGATTTTTGACGTAGGGTAGAAAAGAATGAAAGGATTCTGAGGAGAATGCTTCATAAACATGCCCCCTTACATAAAAGGGGGGTGGGCAGGAGACAGCTACTTTCTAGAGGGAATAAGAGCAGGTAGGAGTCTAATGCAATGTTTGGGGTGAAAAGTATGGGCTGTAAATAATCCTAGATTGAAAAAACAACAACAAAAAATTAGAACCCTTTTAGGTAAACTGATCCACAGATTCAAATGAGATTTAGTAACTGCTAAATGCATAAAGAGCTATTGTCCAATGTGCTATTCGACTATACTTTACCTGTGCATCTGACTGTGTCATCTGCTCAGCTAACTGTAAACAAGAATGGAAGGAAAAAAGAATGTCTTCACACAAGCTGGTGATTATATCTCTGTGTTTCAGCTGACTCCTTATAACCGACTGGTGCTTAAGGCTCTGCCTAAATGAATAAAAAGAATACAATCACAAGTAACACATCAAGTAACATAGGACCATAAAAATATGACTTGAAGTAACATGTAAAAATCACAATGCATCATATATATTAGACATGACATAATCAAGATGTGCTGATGGTACCTCTGAAGCTGTCATGTTAGCTTATTAAGTGGCTAATTTTTTACTTCTCCTTATAAAATATTAATGGAACTCTTACTAACGTTCCAGGTATTCTGCTAGGCCCTAGGGATGGAGAAGTGAAAGAAGTCACACTCTCTGCTTTGTCTGCATGGAACTTCTGGTCTAGTACAAGAGAGAACATTAAATAATTTTAAGAATAATTAATTACAGTTGTAATAAATGCTAAGCTAGAAAAGTCCAGGATGCTACAGTAGAGAGATCTAAAATAACTTGTTCTCAGGGTAAGAATATCAAAGAACGCTATCATGACGATGTAACCCTTCAGCTGAGAACTGAAAGATAAGCAGGAGTCAGCAAGGTGTAGAGTATGGAGAAGAGCATCCCGGGAAGAGGGAAAGAGTAGTGAGAAGACCCTGGGATAGGAGTTTGAGGAAATAAGAGCAGGGAGAGCAGCAGAGATGCGCTGGTGAAGAAGGCAGAGGCCAGAGAGGATTAGGTTGTAACTCTTAGTAAAATGGGATGGATTTTTTTTTTTAAAGATTTTATTTATTTATTTGACAGAGAGAGACACAGCGAGAGAGGGAGCACAAGCAGGGGGAGTGAGAGAGGGAGAAGCAGGCTTCCCGCGGAGCAGGGAGCCCAATGTGGGGCTCGATCTCAGGACCCTGGGATCATGACCTGAGCGGAAGGCAGACGCTTAATGGCTGAGCCACCCAGGCGCCCCTTGGGATGGATTTTAAGCAGTAGAGTGACATGCTCTAACTGACATTTTCAAAAGATCAGACTGAACATTGACTAGCAAATGAATTGGAAGAGGACAAGAATAGAACACATTCAATGGTAATGATGGTGATGTGGTAATTCATTGGGCACTCACTACATGCCATGCAGAGTTCTTAGCATTTCATATCGACAAACTCAATTAATTCTCACTATAAACCCACCAAAAGGCATGTGGGTGGCTCAATTGGTTAAGAGTCTGCCTTTGGCTCAGATCATGATCCCGGGGTCCTGGGACTGAGTCCTGCATTGGGCTCCCTGCTCAGCAGGGAATCTGCTTCTCCCTCTCTCTCTGCCCCTTCCCCCTGCTTGTGCTCTCTCAAATAAATAAAATCTTTTTAAAAAAATAAATAAAATAAACCCACCTAGAAAGTGCTATTTTAATTACTCCCATTTTTGGATAAGCAAATTAAGGTTCAGGGAAGATAACCAAATTTCCCAAGTGTTCAGGAAGAGTAAATGATTTCAAAATGGATTCAAGCACATGCAGAATGGCTCTGGGTTGACACTTTTAACCACTGCACTATTACCTGTTGACAAGTTAATGATCTCCTGGTGGTGCAAGAAAAGCACCTAAGACCTAAAAATATTACATTGACCTTTGATTTTTATGCATGTGTATAAAGTAGAGGTTCTCAGCCATTTTTACATCTCAAATCTACCCCTTCCCACCCCCAGGAATCTGATGAGCACTATGGGCACTCTCCCTGGCAACCTTTCATAATGCTCTAGCTAAAATTACTTTATAAATGGAATTAAACTTGAACAACTCAATGGCATATAATAAAGGGATTATATTCAGCTCTAAGTATAACGATTAATTTATCTAAGCCTGGAAATAAACACCTGATGGGTTAAATAACAGTAGCAGTAGGCAAGT
The DNA here is from genome assembly GCF_003265705.2 of Callorhinus ursinus. NCBI lineage: Eukaryota > Metazoa > Chordata > Mammalia > Carnivora > Otariidae > Callorhinus > Callorhinus ursinus. The sequence continues at coordinate 28,401,299 of NW_027397075.1, read as the reverse complement.
GGTTAAGGCCAATGGCCCATTATTTCAAAAGTACTAGTGGGAGGCAAACCATAAGAGACCAACTCTAGGGAACAAACTGAGGGTTGCTGGAGGCGAGGTGGGTAAGGGATGGGCTAAACGGGTGATGGGCATTAAGGAGGGCACTTGTTATGAGCACTGGGCATCATGCAAGTGATGAATCACTAAATTCTACCCCTGAAATGAATAATACACTATATGTTAACTGACCTGATTTTAAATAATATCTTGAAAAAGAAAAAAAAAGTATTAGTAACAAAGTAGAGCTTCTTTTTTAAATTTTAGAAGCAGCAGAGTAAAGAGGTCCAATTTGCTTTAGGAGCTACATGTACAATATCTGGATTAATCAGCAGCAGTGTGAGGAAACATTATTTATACACACCCATACAAAATGTTTTAAATGCAATCTAAAAAACTTATGAATAATTTAGATTTTGGATATGGAAAATATATTACAAAAAGTAAAAAAGCAAAGGAAAAAAACTTACTTAATTATAAATTTCCAAGTATTGGCATGAAACGCATGGTCCATACCGGAAATAACAGAGCAGATATCCAACAATGAATGAATAACTACAAAAAAAGATAACAGAACTCTTAGGACATTCAAATGTCATATGGGGTGAGTTTCTCCTATATTTAAAACTATCTACTGATCAATTTTGACATTTATTAAAATAGGTAATGCAGTTAGAAAAAAATCTTTCAAAATAATTTTTAAAAAATAAGTGTCATACTTTTGATTTATGGTTTTTACAAATTACAGAAAATTAATTTTTGATGTTTACACCTACCTAAATAAAACTAAATGACCTAAATAAACTAAAATGTTCAGTAGAATAAAAGTTGTACCCTATTATAATTGAAATATTCTATAGATATTCTAATCCAAAATGACAAAATAAGCTGCAAAGGAAAGAATACCAAACAAGGAAGAATTATAGCAAATTGGCACAGTATTTATGAAAGGCTTCTACTCTTTCATTTTATTTGTAAAAATGGCCAGTGACTTCCCTTTCTGTGTCCACACTCCTGGGCAGTTCCCTTCCACATTGATATGGGACTTAGCTATATGACTTGCTTTGGTCAACAGGATAATAATAACTATAAGGCCAGTAAAGACTTAAAAAGTGCTTGCACACTGGGGCTTGTCCTCTCCTGATGATGACCCTGAGGCCGCCATCAGGTGACCGAGCCCAGGCTAGCCTCCTGGATGATGTGCCACACATGGCCAGCTCAGTGCTTCTGCCTCTGCCAACAGCCAGATGTGATGAGGTCACTGACTGCAAAAACACGAGTGAACGAGCCAGTTGTACCATGGGGAGCAGAGAAAGCTGTCCCAGCTGAGCCCAGCCTAAACTGCTGACTCAACAGAATCATGAATAAATAAAGCAGTAGGTGTTTTAACCTAATAGATTTTGGGGTAGTTTTTTACAGAGCAACAGGTACCTGATACACTGCACAAAACAAACTTAACTCTTTATACAGAAGCTATAAATGAAATTTTTGTCCTTATACATTACTGTTTTTCAAACTCTGGGTTATAATGCATTGTGAGTGATAAAATTATGAAGTAGCAATCAGCAATTCTTTAAAAATGAAACAGAATATAATGGAGTACATTACATATAAAATAGGTATTATTTTACATATAATAAATAAATGTATATATTACATAGTAAATACACGTTCATGAACATACACATACATATGCAACTATATGTGCTCTAGAAAGAAATGCAAACTTCATTTCTTACTGAATTACGGTTTAAAAACTCTGAAAGCTACTGCCTCAGTATCTGGACTACTTTAGAAGGTATAAAGTTGCATGACTTTTTTTGTTAATCACTGTGGAAAAATCACGTATGGTGAACTTTAACTGAATATACAAATCTATGTTAAGGCATCACATATCAATTTTATAAATTCTAAAATTTAGAAGATTAAAAATTTATCAGGTAGGATTTAAATTTTTTTATACATAATGAGTAAAATACCACAAAGCATTAGAAACAATGTTGGGTTCGATAATTTAATGGATATACAGTTTAGTAAACATATGTCACATACTAAGTAGGAAGTTTTCTCACTTACCTATTACCATATTCAAAATATCATCATTTTCATCTACTAAAGGGTCCATGCAAACCATATCCAGTAGTTCCATTAGCTGCTTTTGAAGAGAATAGGCCTCCTTGAAAAGAGCCTGGAGAAGGTCTGAAACTAGGTGTAAATGCCCAGAATAGACAGATTCACTATCCTGATCACAAATAAAAATGAGAGAAATAGCAAATCATAAAAAAGATCAAGAGACAAATTTACTTTAACTCATTCCATCAAAGCTCGTAACTTCAGTGCTTTCTACTGAATCACATATTTACTCATTAAACAAATGTTTAGTGACCATTCATTATATATAGTGTACTTCAAGAGACGCAGGCATGTATAAAGCATGATCTCTGATTTCCGAGACCTTGCAAATATAGAACTAAAAGGGAGATACATAAGGTTTGGTGAGGTACATGACTTTTAGCACCCTATCACCAAAGAGAAGCATTAGTTAAACCAGTGATTTTATTCACCCAATGAATACCTGTACCAAAACTGCCTCCGACCCACAAATCCTAGGCCAGCTTTTATGGCGTAAAGCTGCCTCAGGAATGTAGAGATGGACTACAAAAGGGCTGTGTCCTTTTATAGGCACCTAATCATTAAGGAATTCATCTGATCCACCAATATCATGACAGAACAATTTCAGGATTCCTGTGACTCACAAATCCCTATCTCTTCTTTCTTTATAGAAAAGAAAAACAACAAAACAACAAAAACAAAACCGGAAAAGCCCATTTTTAATCAGTTCCTTACAACCACTTATTTTGAAACAAATATTTACATACAGGCACACCTCAGAAATATCACAGGTTCAATTCCAGACTACTGCAATAAAACGAGTTAAAGTTTTTGGTTTCCCAGTGCATATAAAAGTTACGTTTATATTACACTGTAATCTATTAAGTGTGCAACAGCATTATGTTGGGAAAAAAAAGTATATACCTTAACAAAAAATATTTATTGCTAAAAAATGCTAACCATCATCTGAGCTTTCAGCAAATCATAATCACTGATCCACACATCACTATAACAAATAATGAAAATGTTTGAAATATTGACAAAATTACAAGACTGTGACAAAGAAACACAAACAAGCAAATGTTAGAAAAATGGCACCAGCAGACTTGATGGACACAGGGTTGCCACAAGCCTACAATTTGTAAAAAAACACAATATCTGCAAAGTGCAATAAAACAAAGTATGCCTGGGGGTGCCTGGGTGGCTCAGTCGTTAACCTAACGTTAAGCACCTTAACGACCCTCCCCAGGGTCCTGAGATCGAGCCCCGCATTGGGCTCCCTGCTCAGCAGGAAGCCTGCTTCTCCCTCTCCCACTCCCCCTGCTCCTATTCCCTCTCTTGCTGTGTCTCTCTCTGTCAAATAAATAAAATATTTAAAAACAAACATACAAAAAAAAACACCAAAGTATGCCTGTACATGGTTCTTTGTTCTACTTTACTCCAGTAATACAGGCTAATATGTAAAATCTTACATGCAAACACTATTTTCCTCAGCCTTTTTGCCTGTGGATTTCAGGCCATTTAAAGTATACTTAGACTGATTACTTACCTTACAATGTACAAATGTACTTTTGATTACATGTAGGACTGAGGAGGGAAGACTATGAATGTTTTCTAGAATGATGGATTCCTGTGTGACACAGACATGCTGAACACATCCTGTAAGAGCTGCTAAGAGCTGAACCATTGTCTGGAAATAAGGAGAGAAGTTTCATTCACAGTATGTTTTTGTTCACAAACATAGAAAGGTATCAGACATGCCAGGTACTAGGGATACAGGAGTGAACAAAATGGACACTCTATTCCTTCTTCATTGAACTTCTGTCTATCAGAACTACAAATATTAGAACAACTGGCTAGCCATTTGGTTTAAAAAAAAAAACTCAGAATCCTAACCCACACATCAAAGCATATGGCAGGTGTTCTAAGTATAAGCTTTGAAATTATAGGTAGGGCAAGATACCCTGATCACTTGTCTTATATAAGTTTGGTGTTTACTCAGCATAAAAAAATACAAAATTTATTTTTTTGCATTCATTTATTTAATTCTATAAATTTAATTCCAGCATTGGGCCACTATATAAAGGATATATAGCTAATTAATATCAGTATAAAAATTCTTACACTGTTTAAGCTCTTCCCCTATACCCTTTCTAATAAATTTGACATACTTGCAAAATATTCCTTAGAGTGGTCTGGATTTCTAAATTATGGCTTGATAGTCCTCTGGCTTGACTGGTTAACTCGTACATCATGTCATCAAATAATTTCACTGTCTGTGAAAAGTAAGCATGTTATAAAGAGGAGTAACAGAAAACACTAGAAAGGGAAGACATATTTTTAAAGAAAAAAAAAATCAGACAATTTTCTGCTAGTAATAGCCATGGGATATTATCTAGCTTAAAAACTGCACGTACTAAAGTAAACAATATATATGTTTTTATATATATGAAGTAGTCATATAACACAATCTTTTAAAAGCTTCAGGTTGAAATTGATTTCTTTTCCATTTCTGTGGTTTGACTCTATTTAATAAAATAAAATAAAATAAAATAAAATCACTCGAAGTTAATTTTTTGGTGCTGTAACAAAGGTTAAGTGCTACTCTACACAATAAAAGTTGGTGGTCTTAACCAATCAATATTCATATGGATATTTATAAGGGTATTTTCTGGGGGTAATGCTGAATTACCTATTTACTTGCGTTCTAAACAGTTCGCCTTTCTGATCAACTCAAAATACCATTCCTGGGTTAGAGGTACTGTATGTGACCTTAGAACTAAGTTTTTTTTGTCTGTGAAGTTAGCTACCCTAAGATCTAAATACTCAGATTTTTCTAAACAATTTAAATGGCCTAAACACTGCAAGAATAACAACACAATGTAATTAAAGAGGATATTGTTTCCCAAAGGCAAGCTAATACTCAGCATCCTTATTTTAATCTATATAACAGCTGGATCTTTTTCTGGTGGTCAAGAACAAATTCTAAGAAACTTTTAGATAGAGAACAATCAAATGAATATGAGTAACAGGAATTTTGATGATTATCTGCTTCAAAGCTAAACTTAAAAATCATTAAAAAAAGTTTCAGTTTTTGCACAAAATACCTTTAATTCCTTCAATTAAAAAAAAAATGCCTGTGCTTTTCAGAGAAAAAGTATACCATATATATCTAAAAGGTAATAGGAACTAGGTAGAGTAAAAGATAATGTAGTTGGTGAACTTAATGTTTTCTCTTGGTTATTTGATTTTACCAACATTCCAGCCTTTTTTTTATTCTAAGCCTTCTTTAATAAAATTTGGCTCCAGGGGCGCCTAGGTGTCTCCAGCTCTTGGTTTTGGCTCAGGTCATGGTCTCACGGTTGTGAGATCAAGCACTGTGTAGGTCTCTGCACTCAGCAGGGAATCTGCTTGGGATTCTCTCTCCCCCTCTCCCTGTGCCCCTCCCCCACACTCGCTCCTGCACACACTCTCTCTCTCTAAAATAAATAAATCTTTTTTAAAAATTGGCTCAATTTTTCTAAACAATGAAATTTAACAATTATTAATAAACTCTACAGAGAAGATCTTAGCTAACTTCATCACTCATCCCAGATATTCATTGAATTGCTTTAAAATACAGTACTTAAAATTAGCTACAAATAATGTAAATTCAATTAGTAAAGGATCTATATTACTTAAAATTATAATAGTTTTTAACCACCTAATGATCACACTAACACCATCATGTTCTCACATGAGATCTATTTCTTACTAAATTATTTGTATTTCAAATATGTCTGATACATTAGGAAAAAAGGAGCCACAGTTAATAAATGATCTAAAACTGAGGCTAGATTTAAACAGCCTTTATAACATGTAGACTGATTAAGATGATAATAGGACAATACCTTTGGCAGCGCTTGTGAGAAGAAAGTCTCTTCCAGCGTCAGGTGGTTCATATGAGGTAAAAACATTTCCACAATAATTTTCAGAATTTCTATAAAGCAAAATAGAAACAAATTTTATAAGAATATTAAGTCATGTCAGCCAACAAAGATCACTGCCCCTTCCCCAAATGCAAGAATATGTAAGTACTACCAATCTGAAGCTTTGTACAATTTCAAAATGCCATTTTCTATGTAGAAAAACTATGTTTATTATTAAAAGATTTTACTGGGACACCTGGGTGGCACAGTTGGTTAAGCGGCTGCCTTCAGCTCAGGTCATGATCCTAGGGTTCTGAGATCAAGTCCCACATCGGGCTCCTTGCTCAGCAGGGAGCCTGCTTCTCCCTCTGCCTGCCACTCCCCCTGCTTGTGCACTCTGACAATTAAATAAATAAAAATATTTTTAAAAATTTATTTATTTGAGAGGCGCCTGGGGGGCTCAGTCATTAAGCGTCTGCCTTCAGCTCAGGTCATGATCCCAGGGTCCTGGGATCGAGCCCCACATCGGGCTCTCTGCTCTGCGGAAAAGCCTGTTTCTCCCTCTCCCACTCCCCCTGCTTGTGTTCCCTCTCTCGCTGTGTCTCTCTGTCAAAAAAATAAATAAAATCTTTAAAATAAATAAATAAATAAATAAATAAATAAATAAATAAAAATTTATTTGAGATGGGCGCGCGCGCGCGCGCACACACACGCACACACACACACACACAGGAGGGGAAGAGAGGGAGAGGAAAAGGGGGAAGCAGACTCCCTGCTGAGCAGGGAGCCCAACACAGGACTCGATCCCAGGACCCTGAGATCGTGACCTGAGCCAAAGGCAGACACTTAACCTGAGCCACCCAGGCACCCCTACGTAGAGAAACTATTAAGTATCTGAAATAATAACAAGAAAATAAAAACAAAAAAATCTGTATGTCTAGCCTTTGAGGACCACTTAAAGGATGTGGGTACATCTACTGAATAGGATTTGCTTTCATTAAAATTATTATTCGAGAGCATTTAAAACCATGAAAAAATATTCACAATACTTTAAGGTTAAATGACCAAGCTTCCAAAATAGTATAATCCCAATCTTAATATATATAAACATGTATATACAAAGAATAATAGCCCGGCAAGAATGTATAGAATCGAGATGAGAATGTTCTATACCAAAATCTTAACCATTTCAGATTAATGGATGTTTCATTATCTTTTCTGATTTTCTGCACGTTTCAAATTTTCTACAGTGAATATGTATAAATATTCACTGTAGAAATATATATACTCAGGATAAAAAAAAATTATTACTTAAAAAAATTAGACCCAACAGGCAACATAGATTGAAAATTATAAATATCCACAATCAAGTGAAATGTAAATAGAATAAGGTAACTCAAAATGAGTAAATTGTGTAGTCTAGTCTTTAATCCATCTCTTCTCCTAACTAAATAGGTAAATAAATAAGCCAAGTAAGATTAAAGAACAGAGAGAAGATGATAAAGTCAACCTGAAAGCAGACTGCAAATTATGTTTTATATGAGTCTAACCAGTTTAACAACAAACATTTAAAATTTCAATGCGCTTATATGGACATTATCAATAGTTCTCGTATCCATCCAAAATAGAATTTAAAACTTTAAGTACGACTACTTGAAGGAATTTGGTAATTTTAAGTAACTGAAATTTACAGTCTGTAACACTACTAGAATACACTTGAAGGGAATATGAAACTGTATCGATATATGTAGGACTCAGACCTTCATGACATCAAAGTAAATCAAACAATTAAGATAATTTTACTTACGAATATGCTCAATCCAGTTGTCAGAATGCTGATACATAGAGTAAAAAAATTAAGGAAGATACCAATATTACAGTAATAGGATATTCACTGCTAAGAATAAATCTAAAAAGCAGCCTTCTTGAAGTTTAGGCAATGATCAGTAAGAAATTGAAATTAAACTCAAATTACTGGCTTAATTTTACTTTTAAAAATTTAATGTTCTTAGGTAAAAAAAAACTATAATATAATGAAAATACTCCAAGGAAACACTTTCAAAATTGAGCAGGGATAAAATTGTCTTTTCAAACTATGTGTAGTTGACATTCTTTTGACAGAGGAACAGTACTATAATAATCCATGGATTTCTGGTTTCTAAAACAGGAAAGACATTTCTTCCTCCTTCAAACCTCTCCAGTATTCTATTTGCACCTGTATTAAGTCACTCAACACTTTCTATCTTCTTTTCACATTACTTGTGCGCCTCTTATGAAGCTTAGCAGACTGAAATTCTTCTGCACATAGCAGACACTTATAAATGTGACAATAAATTATCCTACGTCCTTACAAAAGTTAGCAGTAATCACATTATAAACTGTATACTTGTATACCACCAAGAATTGTTAGAAATTTCTTATTGTAAAATAAGTATTAAAGAATGTGTCAGCAAGGAAAGTGAACAAACTATATAACTCCATCACAGTAATACAAGAATTGATTCTTCTTCTGACATCTTACTTTGCATATATTAATTTTACAGCAGCAATCAAAATGAGGTATAGTCATTAACTCATTTTCTTTAGTTCAATAGGGTTGAATTTGTCTTACAGAAAAATTTCAACAAAGGTCAAAAAAATTCTAGCCCGATGCGGAACTCGATCCCAGGACCCTGGGATCACGACCTGAGCCGAAGGCAGACGCCCAACCATCTGAGCCACCCAGGCGCCCCTTTTTTTTTTTTTTTTGACTTTTCCTCAAGGAAATATTTATTGCATACTACGAGTGATTATATTTTACAGCAAAATTAAATTAAATGGATACACTTTTCATAAACATAAATTGGAAATCAAGGCATCCATGAAATGTATATGCTGAACCAAAGTCCCAGTTTTCAGCATTCAGCAGCTAATCATGGTTCCCGTCCAGGGCCACCAGTCCATGATTTCAAAAAGTTGAGGATCTTTTCAGTGACTGGAACCAAATCTTCTTTATATGTGACAATTGTTTCCAAGTAAAATCCTTTCGGGGGCTCAAGCATTTCATTTCTTGAGACATCCTTTTGCTCTACTTCATCACCTGGTGGCTTGCGTTTTTTCCGGCCTAAATAAAACATGGAGCCCAGCGTGGTCCAAGCGCCCACCGCGTAGACCACGGACATCCGCCGGTACCAAGACGTGGCCTGGACGTCCCCTTCCAAAATTAAACCTAATTTATGATTATGTAGACATGCAGGTAAAGACTGGAAAAGAGTATGTAAAAGGCAAAACATAAAAATAATGTTTGGGTGATGTGACTATAATTTATTAAAAACTTATCTGTTGAAAAGTGTTGAAAACTGGGGGAAGAACAGCTTTAGTTTCTTTTGAATGTTAAGTCTGAGATGCAAAACCAAGTGGGAATGTTGACTTTCAATTACTGAAGTTCCCCATAAGCTTGAGGGGGGAAAAGAGGAACCATGTTCCTTATCTTTGTTCCCCCAAAGGCTAACACCCTGCCTGGTATGTACTATGTCCCCCAGTAAAGGTTTTGGAGTAAGGATGGCTATGTGTTTTCCAAATCAAAATCCTTGAGGAAAGCCATTCCGAATCTGCACAATGACTAAGAAAAGCCTTTGGAACCTAAGTGGGCTTTTGCCAATGCCTATGCACGTAACTTCTACATAACGGTAATATGTATATTTGCCTTTAGATGTAAAAAATTATTTGAGACTCTCTAAAGTGAAGGTCATTTTTTTTAAATGTAGCTTTATGTTGAAGGCGACCTCAAAAATGTTAAAGAAAAAATTACTTTTTAACATGGGAGGACTGGGTTCCAGGCACATTTACAAGAAAAACAGTATGCACTTGGACAACGGAGGCATTAAGTAACTCAGACTCAGCAGGTGAAAGCCAATTACAAAAGGAAGCAACTCCTTGTAACCAACAACAAAGGAAAGAGGTCCGAGAAGAGGAAGAACATTTTTATTTACTGGACATCTTTTACATACTTGGCACCATGGCAGATCTACGTCCTTTAATTCCCGTAATACTGAGAAAGGTATCCATATTCACCATCCGTCCTAGAGGTAAGAGCTCAGAGCGTATCTCTTTACCTCATCCAGCTATTAGGAGTCAGAGCTCACCTCACAGATCAGGTCTGAGTGCTTGCCTCCCCCGCTGTCCCAAACAAAGGTATTTACACTTAATTGCACGTGACGAGCACAGAAAAACTTAAAAGGCACAAAGGAATGGAAGAAAACGCGAGATCCACTGCCAAAATCAGGGCGGAACACCAGCGCGAACCCTTCCAGTGCCAAAGGGAGGCATGCCTTCGGTCTGGGCAGCCATGGTCCCCGCTCGCCCTCGTCTCCCTCGCTTACTCATCTCGCCCATCAGCGAGGCAAGGAGAGGGTTCAGGCCTCAGCAACACTACACGGCCGGGCGGCGAGTGTGACGAGACCGGAGAAAAGTTGGGAGACCTGCCCCACAGCCCTCAGTGGGGGGAGGTGACAATGAAGGATATAAGGAGCCGAGGCAAGACAGACGGCAGTTCCCGGCGGCACAGCTCCTCCGGCCAGCTACTTAATTCTTCCAGAGGAACAGCGCTCGCCGGGGCCGCGCGTTCCTGAGACATGTTTCGCCAACCAGCACAGCTTCAAACCAGTCCCGCCACCAAGAAGACCGGAAACTCCCGCCCTCCCGGCAGGCCTTGCGAGCTCTCGGCCGGCACCAGTACCATAGAGAGGAAGCGGACTGCGTTCCTCGTGAGCTCGAGCCGCGCGCGTCTGGGAAGGGAGCCGGGCTTGTCTGGCCCGCGGAGGACTCGACTCACAGGTGCGCGCTTTTCATTCCGAGGGCCCGGCGTGGCGTGGGGTTTCTCAGCGCCGGGCGCTGGGACCTTCCCGGGCTGCGAGCATTCTCAGGTCTGGATCGGTGGAAACGGTTGCAGTGAGGCGCTTAGAGGAGGTGAAGGCGGAAGACCCCAGATTTGCTACCGTCTGTTCCATGGGGCTTTGAGATTGAGCATCTGGGGTCACGGTTGACCTGGGACTTGCAGCCAGAAATGATTCCAAGGCCCAGGGCGCGGTTGAGTAGATAGAAACAGGCACCTTTCTACCCACTTCACTGTGCGACCCGACTTTGTACGTCTCGTGTAATGGAAATAAAGACCCTGCCTGCCAGAGTTGTGCAAATTGAAGGAAATAAATATATAAAGTTATCTAACACGATAAATAATGTGAAGAGTTTTGGTAAAGTTTGGTAAAGTTGCTTCTATTTTCTAGGGGACTCTAGGGGACTCAGTCAGTGCCCTTATTTTGTTTCTCTAAAACCAAATTAATCTTTACTAATTACTCCAAAATGCTCCTATTCCCATACCTTTGGGGCTGCTGGTCTTTGCTAAATGTTTGTAGCTAAGGTCATTTGGATGAATTACGCACACCATACCCGTGCTTGTTTTTAAAGGGGTTGTCATTTACCAAAATAAAATCTTGAAGGCCTGTTACTTGAAACAGTAACAGACTGAAGTGAAGAGATTCTGGCAGTTTTAGGAGGTAGGTATGTTTGGGCAAGATCATGGTAGGTGAAAGACTTAAGTCAGGCTTGTCTTTTATGTCTGGCAATTTTGGACTTTTATGTTTTTTCGAGTTGTTCTGTTGTCCTTTTGTTTGTTTTTACAGTTTATTCTCTTCTCCATTTCTTGAACCCTGAAGGGTGTGTGTCATGTGTTTCTCTTTCTATCCCTCTCCCCTCACAGCTTTTACAGAAAAAGCAGCTGTATAGCGGAGGGGGGAAGGGGTGCTATTTAATGTTACATTTTAGTGAAATATATCATTTTGCCTTTTTTAAAAAACTTTTATTTCATTTGTTTATTTATTTTTAAGTAAGCTCTATGCTCAATGTGGGGCTTGAACTCGGAACCCCAAGATCAAGAGTCACATGCTGTACCAACTGAACCAGCCAGGTGCCCCTCATTTTACTTTTTAATAACAATTTTCTTTTTTTTCTCCAGAGCTAATTTGAAAGAAGAGCGAAGACATCTAAAAAGTCATTTGGAAACATCTCTAAATATTGTAAAGAAAAATTAATCCTCAACAAAACTAACTGAATAATTGAAGCAGGTTATGTGTGTGTCATCAGTTCTATACAGAAATTGAAGAACCTTCCTTTGAATTTAAGGATTGTCTGCCTTTAATGAGAGGATGACTTTTCAATTTAATTTTACTATAGAAAACCATCTGGAAAATGAATCAACACCCCTTGGAGATGGAGCTTTGGCCCTAGATTCCTCCAAAGGCTCTTTAGTCTCAGAAAGTAAAAAAGGTAAACACAGGGACAGAAAATATTCTACAGAACAGTTTGACTGGCCTCAGGATCATTTGTTGGAACATAAGCCAGTGGGAAATGCAGCTGCCTCTCAAGACACCAACCGCTCACTCAGTACAGCAAACAGCTCAAGTAACTTGGAGCCACATGAAAAACATCCCTGCATGAGTGTTGCCAAAGAGCATCCTATGCCTAAAGATTTAAAGAAAGTGTTAGAAAACAAAGTCGTAGAAAAATTACCAGGTCCCCAACATGTTAATGTATCAATAGTGAAAACCATCTTGTTGAAAGAGAACTTCCCTGGAGAAAATATAGTTTCACAAAGCATTTCTTCTCACTCTGATCTGATTACAGGTGTTTATGAAGGAGGCTTAAAAATCTGGGAATGTACCTTTGATTTGCTGGCTTATTTCACAAAGGCCAATGTGAAATTTGTTGGGAAAAAAGTGTTGGATCTTGGCTGTGGATCAGGGTTGCTGGGTATAGTTGCATTCAAAGGAGGGGCCAAGGAAATTCATTTTCAAGATTATAACAGTATGGTGATTGATGAAGTAACCTTACCTAATGTAGTGGCTAACTCAACTTTGGAAGATGAAGGAAATGACATAAATGAACCCGATGTGAAAAGATGCAGGAAATCAAAAATAACACAAGAATTATGTAAATGCCGGTTCTTTTCAGGGGAGTGGTCTGAGTTTTGTAAACTTGTACTAAGTAGTGAAAAATTCTTTGAAAAATATGATCTCATTCTCACCTCAGAAACCATTTACAATCCAGATTATTACGGTACTTTGCACCAGACATTCCTTAGATTGTTAGATAAGAATGGACTGGTGCTCTTAGCCAGCAAAGCACATTATTTTGGTGTAGGTGGAGGTATTCATCTCTTTCAAAAGTTTGTGGAAGAAAGGAATGTATTTGAGACTAGAACACTCGAAATAATTGATGAAGGACTAAAGAGATTCCTAATTGAAATGGCTTTTAAGTAACTGAGTTATTGTCCACTGAGTGGTTCCTAAGTGAAATAAAAAGAATAACCAAAAACTTTTGAATGTTTGATTTCTGCTTTGCTATTATTTTTTTTAATTATGATGTTTGTTTGTTTATATCCAAATAATATCCCAGCTATATTAATAACATGTACTTGCTAGAGGAGACTAGATAAATAGTGTTCTGAGCACTTGATGAGATCTGGGAGATTATTTTGTGGGAACATTTTCTCCTCTCTACCTTTATTCTATTTGGCCTTTCTACCATCTTTGACATTACATAATTTTTTTCTCAGGGAAACTTGACACTTTCTATTTTTTAGATTTTTTTTTAAGATTTGATTTATTTATCTATTTATTTATTTGGGGAGTGGCAGAGGGAGAGGGAGAAGCAGGCTCCCTGCTCAGCAGGAAGCCCAATGGTGGGGCTCATCCCAGGACCCTGGGATCATGACCTGAGCCGAAGGCAGACACTTAACTGACTGAGCCATCCAGGCGCCCCAACACTTCTTGATTTCAAGTTTGAATTTCTTCCCAGTCTTCTGTTTTTATGAAGTGCCTGGTCAGATGACCATGCCATTAATTCTAAGGGCATACATATGCATCACTAAATGGTACGAACCTAAATACTAGACTGAAGACCTTAGGTAACTAGGAAGAAGCTTTTTGTTTTATTTTTATATTCATTTATCTCATATAAGAATAAGAATTCTGAGCAATTGAATTCATACTGAGATGGGAGAAATAAAGGGGAATCATGATAGTATAAAAGATACAGAAAATCCAATTAAAAAAATCACCAATTGATAACCTAAATTTTCACCTTAAGACACCAGAAAAAGACGAGCAAACTAAACCCAACAGAGGCAGAAAGAAGGAAATAAAGATTAAAGCAGAGATCATGAAATAAAGAATAGAAGAACAATAGAAAAAACTCAACAAAACCAAAAGTGGGTCTTTGAAAAGATCAACACACTTGCCAAATCCTCAGCTAGACTGATCAAGAAAAAGAAGTCTCAGATTATTAAAATCAGTAATGAAAGAGGGGGTATTACTAGTGACCTTACAGAAATGAAACAGCTTTTAAGGAAATTACACAAGCTCCAACTTAAGCGAAAAGACACTGTGTTCAGGGGTTGGGAGACTTAGTATGGTTAATTCCCCACACTGATCTGCAGATTGAATAGGATCCCTAACAAACCCTCACCGACACACAGGTACCAACATTTGTTACCTCTTGTCTTTTTCATGGTAACCACTCTGTGGGCACCCATGCACTTGCAAAGTATCTTTTACAACCTTAAAAGGCACAAAAGCCAAGTGTTGAAATATATTGAACTTAGAATTAGGCCTTTGGATCTCTGTATCGCCGTGTTGAAGCCAGATTTTGAAAATTAAACTTTTTAATTTTTTAAAAAAGATTTTATTTATTTGAGAGAGAGGGAGAGTGAGAGAGAAGCAGACTCCCCTGCTGAGCAGAGAGCCCGATGTGGGCTCCAACCCAGGACACTGAGATCAGGTCCTGAGCTGAAGGCAGATGCTTAATGGACTGAGCCACCCACATGCCCCTAGATTTTTAAATTTTGATAACTATGAATTCATATGCAAGAAATGTATGTGAAAAATAATACAAAGAGATTTTGTAGAAACTTCACCTGTTTTCTCCCAATGCTGACACCTTGCAAAACTATCGTACAATATCACTAGAAAATTGACCTTGATATTGTCAAGATATAAAAGTATCATCACGACAGAGGTTCTTTCTGTTGTCCTTTTTTTTTTTTTTTTGGCTACGCCCACTTTCTTCTCTGGTTGCTTCCTCTCCTTAACCCCCCAGAAACTACTGACCTGTTCATCTCTATAATTTGTCATTTAAAGTATGTCATATACAGGCACTTGGGTGGCACAGTCAGTTAAGCATCCAACTCTTGGTTTCAGCTCAGGTCATGATTTCAGGGTTGTGGTCTCAAGGTGGTGAGATCAAGCCCTCTGTCAGGTTCGGCTCCATGCAGAGTCTACCTAAGACTCTCTCTCCCTCTCCCCCCTACCCCTCCCACCCCACTCTCTCCTCTCTTGCTCTCTCTCTAAAATAAATCTTTAAAACATAAAAAAGAGAAGAAAATAGCAGGAGGGGAAGAATGAAGGGGGGATATCAGAGGAGGAGACGAACCATGAGAGACGATGGACTTTGAAAAACAAACTGAGGGGTCTAGAGGGGAGTGGGGTGGGGGGATGGGTTAGCCTGGTGATGGGTATTAAGGAGGGCACGTTCTGCATGGAGCACTGGGTGTTATGCACAAACAATGAATCATGGAACACTACATCAAAAACTAATGATGTAATGTATGGTGATTAACATAACAATAAAAAATTTTAAAGAAAAATAAAGAATGTCATACAAATAGAACCGCACAGTATGTCACCTTTGGGGATTGGCTTTATTTCAGTCAATATAATCTATAGATTCATCCACGTCATTGCATGCATCAATAGTTTGTTCCTTTTTTCTCTTTTTGTTATTGAATAATGTTAAAAAAAAACTTATAGTACTTATGGTTAACCCCTTGTAACCAAGGAAGTAGGAGACCCTAGGGAAAAAGAGTAGCAAAGGAAAATCTCAAATTCTGGGGAGGATAGACTCCTTACTAGTTAAATAGGAAAGAGGAGAGGAAAAGGTTTAATTCTAGGGGCACCTGGGTGTCTCAGTTGTTAAGCGTCTGCCTTCGGCTCGGGTCATGATCCCAGGGTCCTGGGATCGAGCCCCGCATCGGGCTCCCTGCTCTACAGGAAGCCTGCTTCTCCCTCTCCCTCTGCCCCTGCTTGTGTTCCCTCTCTTGCTGTGTCTCTCTCTGTCAAATAAATAAATAAAATCTTTAAAAAAAAAAAAAAGGAAAGGTTTAATTCTAGTGTGAAAACGTTCACATTTGACATACCGGAAGTTGGGATCTACCTTCCTCTCTACAACTATAGCATAATTGGAAGTATTTTTTTTTCTTTCTTGGAGGTACCTAAAATAATGGTATAACTTGGACTCAATGAAATGTGCTATTTACTGGACATCAGTTAGGTTGGCACTTTTTATATAGCATCTTGCTTAATAGGACCTTGTGAAGTATATATCATCTCCGCTTAATAAGATTATAAAAGCTAACAGTTTTCAGCATTTACTGTATGCTGGGCAGAAGAGCTTTACATAGGCTAACACTTCATTTTCATAATGGCCCTCAACTTGGTTATACTTGCTATCTGCATTTTATAGATAAAGAAGTTGAGACTTGAGGAAGTGGGTGATTTGATCCCAGTCACATCCTCCCCTGGAACCAGAATCTGAATGGAAGTCTTTTTAAAAGCTTTTCTCTTTCCACCAGCCCAATGGGCTTAACCTTACCAATGCCCGTTTTTCATCACAAATATTTCTTTAAAAAAAAGATTTTATTTATTCATTTGAGAGAGAGAGCAAGAGAGAGAGAGAGCACGAGCAAGGGAGAGGGGCAGAAGGAAAGGGAGAAGCAGACTCCCCACTAAGCAAAGAGTCTGATGCAGGACTTGATCCCAGGACCCTGGGATCATGACCTGAGCCGAAGGCAGGCAGATGCTTAACCGACTGAGCCACCCAGGAGCCGCATCACAAATATTTCTTAGTACCCTTTGATTATTATGAAATGGATGTCATAGTTAAAGAAACTTCTTATACACATCATCAAAAATTATCTTGGGGGCGCCTGGGTGGCTCAGTTGGTTAAGCCTCTGATTT
Source organism: Callorhinus ursinus (assembly GCF_003265705.2). Classification (NCBI taxonomy): domain Eukaryota; kingdom Metazoa; phylum Chordata; class Mammalia; order Carnivora; family Otariidae; genus Callorhinus; species Callorhinus ursinus. The sequence goes on along the minus strand of NW_027397075.1, from coordinate 28,384,194 downwards.
TGGCTCAGGTCATGATTTCAGGGTGCTGGGAGCCTCAAGTCCTGTGTTGGGCTCCCTACTCAGTGGGGACTTTCCGTCTCCCCCTGCCCCTTCCCCAACTTGTGTGTGCTTTCTCTCTCTCTTTCTCTCAAATAAATAAAATCTTTTAAAAAATTCTATTGTATATAAATTCCTAATGTATATGTAATCATGTATATCATATATATGTATATAAAACTATAATGAAGAAAGTCATAAGTAATTTTTATCTCATCAGGTGCATGCACAGGTGTAGCGACAGAGAAGACATGTAGTAGTCAGATACTTGTACCTAGGGTAACATTACTGCAAAGATCACAACACAAAAGACTTAAGATACAAATGACGGCGACAAATCCAGGAGAAGGATGCATAATAAGCTTTCTTGTGTAAAGAGTTTAACTTTATCATTTAAAGAGGCATATAAGTTAAAACAATGAGATTTGGAGTCCAATACCTTGGGTTAAAATTGTTTCCCCACCTGTAAAACAGGCCTTATAATAGTATCTCCTTAATAGATTTCTTTTAAGGAAAAATAGTTAATACTGAGCACTTATCATGGTTCCTTCCAGATGGTTTCTTTGTATAAATGGAAATTAGTATTTCCAAGAATTCTCATAATATTTAGTTATCCTGTTTGCTCAAATAGGAGGCCTTGCTCTTTGTTGTTAAAAACTGGGTTTGTGCCTTTACAGGTTACAAATCCCGATTCAAAACTTGGAGAAACAATTGAATTCCAGACCTCACACCCAGCTCCAACCTCCATTTTCTCCCTTCACCCCCTTACCCCCTTCACCTCACAGTTTCTAAGTTGCTCTTTTTGGATTCTTTGGCGTTGTAGATCTTTAAGGATGAAGAAGTATGCATCTTGTAAATTTGTTTCTAAGATATCAGTTCCATATATTCTGTGTCTGCCTTTAAATTGCCCATTTCTCAGATGTGCCTGGATGATTAGGTTCAGTTCCACTGTTTCACAGATGTCTTCCAGCCCGATGCTCCAAATCTGGAAAGGATGGGAAATGCCTCCACGCTGACCGGGAGCAGACACACTGCCCTGTGTTAAATGATGCAGGTGCTATGGTGATTTCAGGGGAGGGGATGAGCTGTTCAGCTAGAGAATGCACTTTTGAGAGGAGAAAATATGTCTTCATTTCTCAGTACCCTCCATGGTGTTTCATTCAGGTGCTTAGTAAATAGCTATTTGAAAAAGAGGGATAGTGAGGAAACTCTGGGACACCATGGACTTCATTCTTTGCCTCCACCTCAGCCAGAATCTCCAGAACTTCAGATACTGTGATGTGCTGGCCTTATGCTTGCTGATGTGAAGGCTTTTCTTTGGGTAAAGGTGCACATTTAAAATCACCATCATAACTTGGATGCAGCGCAGTCGAAAAGGTGCCATGTCACCAAAGAATCCTTGACTATGGCCCAGGGCTGGAGCTCCTAGCCAACCAGGATGATTGGGGGAAGCCACCATGCATTTATCACTACTAGGTGTCCTCTCACAATTCTGATTTCTGTCTTCTTAAGGAACTCAAAGCGAACTCAGATAACCTTTAAACGTAGGCCCATCATCAGGGCACATGGGCGGCGCAGTCAGTAGGGCACCAGACTCTTAGTTTACGCTGTGGTCAAGATCTCAGGGTCGTGGAGTCAGCCCTGCATCGGACTGTGTGGGTCCCACCTTGGCCTTGCCCGGGGCGCCACACTTGGTGAGCAATCTGCTTAGGTCTCTCTCTCCCTCTCTTTCTGCCTCTTCCCACCCCCACTCCTGCTCTCTCTCTGTCTGGGTTGGATGAATAAATTAAAAAAAAAAAGTAGGTCCATCATTTATAGAGGAGGTTGTCAACAGTTGTGCTTTTTCAAAAGGATTAATACCCCATTTGAAAGAAACTATGTAAAAATTATCATAATAACAAAGAGCTTGGTAACCCAGCTATTACTAAAGACAGTGGGGCATTTCACCCCTCCCAGAGCAGGAGAAGTGGCCAATAAATTTATGATCTCCAAAAAGGTGATGAAGACGATGCTGTCGCTCTCCTTTTCCATGGTGTCCACTGAAGCAATGAAAAAAGACGGGAAGGCTTGCCTTCGGGAATACATACCTCAGGGCTTTGCAGTAGAATCAGAGGTAGTCAGTCTCAAGGAACCCCAAAGGCCTCAGCCATGCTGCTGCTGAACTCTGCAGTGCCTTTGTGCAAAGACAAGAAGCTCTGTCCTTCAGGCAGATTCAGCTCCACGTTAGGGAGCATGATGGGGCAAGCGGAACAGGACTGTTTTCAGCTCCGTTTGCCTCCTCAGCTCTTCTTAGTAGCCCAGTGGCTTAGTCCTACAAAGTTCCACAACTTTCCAACTGATGAGATATAGAGAAAGGAACAATAAACTGAGGAGCATCGAGAGACCGATGTGACACCCACCAAATGCAGAGAGTGGACACTGGAAGAGATGGTGGCTTACAGCCTCTCTGCGGGGGGCCAACGTGCAAGGTGAGGTGGAACAAGGTCTTCATCATCTTATCACACAGCATGTGAACTCGAGGGAAACGTCTGAACTGGGGGTTAGAGCTATAGAGGCAAGTAATCCCATGTGACCACCCCCTGGACACTGGACACTGCAGTGTCGGTGATCAAGGGGACACTGAAGCCTGTTCCTACTGTCTGCCAGGAGTCTCAGAGGTTCTTGGGCTGTCCAGCAGCAGCAACACAATTCTGGAAACCTCTTAGCATAGCCAGCTAGCCATATAGGACACATGTAGCTCTAGCAATTTCCTTAGCCCACTCTGTCATCTCCAACAAGCACTCCCCCCCCCCCCCGACCAGCAAGGTTTGACTCCTGCTCCCGGTGTAACAGACATCCTTCATTCAACCATCTCCCAATCTGAGGCTACAAAGGACAAGTCAGTATGCCTCAGGAACTGACAATAAACTCAGCCACTCTGAGAAATTTACTTCGTCAAGGAGATACATATATAAAAAAAAGTATCAGCCTTGCTCTGTTCATGGAAATATGAGAGGCGGGAAATGTCTAGGCTCATTCAAATTCTTTATTGGTGTCTACAATGTCCTAGAACTCAAAATTCTTCTAGGTATCTCTCAGCTAGTCTAGGCTAAATAACTTCTGGTGGATTTCTATGAACTTGATTCTGAAACTTGTCTTAAATAACATGAAAAAGACTGTTTGGGGGACATTTTTTTAGGGGAGAATTTGTGTGAAAAGACAGAATAAAGCCTACAAATTCAAAACACACCCAGTTGGTCAGTGGCACACCACATTCTCATTAACCCATCTCTATGCCAGCTTTTCTATTATCCGGCCTCTGTGTTCTAAGAATCTTCAGAGGGAGCTGCATTTTCAGTGATTTGCTTTTCTTTTCAGAGCTTTCCACAAATTAAACTCTGTTTCCTGTTTCCATTGCTGTTTTCAAGTTTCTCCAGGATTTTTACAATAAGAACCAGAACAGATTCCCTGTTCTAAGGAAACTACCTCAGAAAAACATTTTCTAGGAAGAATGGCACAGATGTTTCTAATGCTCTCAATTTTAGTTCCTTTAACAGGAAATTGTGTTCAAACCTGTGTTTTAAACATTAAGCCACCATGCTCTTCACTTTGTGACTGTTCTTCATTTTTCCACAGTGGGAAAAAAGCTTATTCTGTGACCTCCCAACAAAATACTTCAGAAACGCTTCTTCCCTGTCTCCTATAGTCCTGTTCGTTTAGCATAAAGAGAGATAAACTTAGAGTGAAAATCATTAGAGATTTTTATGTCTCTATGAATTTTAGTTTACTAGCATCCATTATTACCATATAGACATTTTACTCAATTGCTTAAAAATAAGTGACAAAACCAAACATCAGAGCCTGACTATGAATTATTTTTACCCATGATTGATCTAAAGAGACATCCGGAATGGTGATATGTAAACATGCACGCAAATGTTTCTATCTCTTGGAAATATTTTATCTTTTTTTTCCTTCTTTCGTAGGAATTTTATTTATTTATTTTTGTGAGAGAGAAGGAAACGGAGCATAAGCAGGAGGTGGGGCAGGAGCAGAGGAAGAAGCAGGCTCCCCCCTGAGCAGGGAGCCTGATGTGGGGCTCCATCCCAAGACCTTGGGATCATGACCTGAGCCGAAGACAGATGCTTAACCAACTGAGCCACCCAGGAGTCCTGGAAATATTTTAGTAATAGGAAGAATTAAGCCCCTCCCAGGTGCCAGCCCCTTTAGGTTGAATTTTCTCCAACACTTGCAAATCACATAGAATTCTGTCTTACTCCAAAGCCCAAGTATGTTCTCATTCCAACAAGAATTCACCAAGTACTTACTTCATATTGAGAAAACAATTTGTGTCTTTAGAAATTTCTGTTAAAGAAATATACTACTTGTAAGAAAAGTTTACTGTTGTGTTGTGCAGTAACTAAACACACTTCTAGTTATACCCTATTTCTCCTGGATCTTTATAGAAGTGATGTGATGAATAGACAGATCCTCAAATATATTTGACATTTGTGTACACCTTTTACTGTGACTTATGCATTTCCTTTGCTAGTCAAGGGACTTTGTCAAATTTAATTTATGAGATTAACTAACAGGAAACAGAATAGGTAACTGATAGTTTTGGACCTGAGCCTCAGAAGAAAAGAGATGCATGAGAACAAGCAAGCAAATATACAAACAAAGTCAGAGAAGGTAGGAAAGAGAAGAGAGAAATGAAGAATGATAGTGAGACAAACAAGGAGTTATATCAATTAAAATTTAGAGCAGCAGAAAGAGTTCTGGGAAAGGTGAAATGGCAGAACCCAAGGAAAAAGACCAGACAACCAGGGAGTCAAGAGTTGCCTGGAATTTGCACAATAGTTGAACTTTTAAACAAATGACTAGAGGAGAAATTGCTGGTGGCTCATGGCAGAAAGGAACCAATCAAGGGACAGGGTTGTGTGACTAAGATAAGAAGCCAATGAGAAGCATTGAAGGCCAGCCCAAAAGACCTTGTAGTGACCGTAGCATTTCATCCTACTCAGTTTTGGTTTATGGCACAACACTGCTGAGCTTTATACCTAGAATGACCATACATACCAGTATGCCTGAGACAGTCCCGGGTTATGCCTATTGTCCCATCTGGTTTAAAATTCCAGCACCCTCAAAAGTTTACATCTCATAAGGGAAATGTTAAGGGGATACTCCCCTTCTCTCTCTAGTTAGAGACTTCCCTCCCAGTGCCAATCCTAAAGCCAGGGGTTTTGTTTTATTAGGGGAAATTACTAGTTCCCTTACATACATATGCAAGCAAACAATTCACATGCAACAGGAGAATGCAAAAATAGCAGTCAATGTTGAGACAGAGCTTGCAGAGGGGAGAAATTCCTTTGGGCCAGTGAGGTAACTTAACCTCAGACTCAAATATAAGTAGATTTTCATCAGATTGATAGGAGAGTGGGGTTGGAAGTGAACTTACTATCTTACTTACTCTCTGCCAAGCACATTTCTAGGTGCTGGGGCAGGAGGAGAATCGCCATTTCTAACAAGCCTCCGGTGATGCTGATGCTGCTGGACTCTGGATGGTACCCTTAGAAGCAGAGCTCCAAATCATGGAGCTACATGACCCATCAGATGTGAAGCTGGCTCAGAGACTGATCGAAGCTTCTAAGGTCAATATTTTTCCTGTTAAAATTTGCCATCAATTAAATTTCTTTGAAACTTCATCTTACCAATCTCATTTATATGTTCCACGGGCATTTTTTTAAAAATGGCATTCTTTTAAAATAATCTTACAGTTTTGTACTTTAATTTTAAATTGTATGACTGAGAATGAATTTTTTAAAGAGTGAGTTCAGTCTTTTAAAAAGCTACGTCCAAGATTCAAGGAAAATGCTACCCTTCCTATCTGTTAAGCCTATAACAGACCTCTAAGCATAAACCTTGGATTTCACTTACCACACTTAATGATCAATCTGTGGAGTCAGACAATCCGGAGTCCTAGACCTGACTCGTGCCCTCATTAACTGTGAGCATGCCCTTCATCAAATGACTAGGATCGCTCTTATACTTTCCTTTTCAATCAAATCTGGATATTTGTTCTGTTTATCCCCACTGAGTTATGAGTTTTAAATGTCATTTGTATATTAAAGTTTCCTATGAATCTGTGACAGTCGTCTTATTTAAAACTGCTCTTGATTCCTGTTTCCTTTTTCTTCTCATATTTGTTACTAAAACAAATATTTCTAGTGCTGCCCCTGCCATTTTTAGTTAATTGTTTCCTTTGTTTATCTCTCTCTAATCAACAATCCCCAATTCACCCAATGCAAGTTCAACCAATATTAATCCATCCAACCCATACCCACACATAACAGTTTTCATAGCATACCAATTTCATCTTATCTCTTCCTTCGTTAAAATCTTTCATAGTTTCCCATTCTCAAAGACCATGGTCTCCAAAGTGGGGATATAAGACACCAAACTGTCATGCAGGAAGAAAACATTAGACCATACACTTGTACTCATTTTTTATCTAAAACAGAGGAAGAAATTAATTCTTGATTTATCTCCATGGCATAAGATGCGCCAGGAGGTTCGTACCATCTCTGAATACTCCACTCATAACTGTCTCTGTCTTTATTTACATTACCTCCACACCATAAGGACCATGTCTACATGAAGTCTTCATAAAGAAGGATAAAAGTGGGGTCACTATGGAAGACTTCCCAGGAGAAATATTAAGAATGACTTGTACTGGTACCACTGATTATTCCAAGTGCAGCCTGCTCCAACAGACTCCTAGAGAAAGGTCTAAGTGCCTGAGAAAAGGGCCAGTGTTTTTAACTCTTTTACCTAAAAAATTTTAGTATCTCTATTATCTCAAGGATAAAGTTCTCATCACTTAGTCTGCATTCAAGACTCTTCTAATGTAGCCAAAACTACCATTTCTATCCTGTCTCTACAACGTGGTTATAACTATTCCACCCAAAGCAATCTTTCATTATCAAACGTTACTCACCCCATTATGAACCACCTGCACTTCCTTTCTCTCCCTCGTTAATTTTTTTATTTCAGTTTTAATAAGACATACTTGACATACCGCACTGCATAAGTTTAAGGTGTGTAGCACAGACTTGACTCACATACTTTGCAAAATGATTGTCACAAGTTTAGTTAACATTCATCTCATATAGATATAAAAAAAATGGAAAAAAGGTATAGTTTTTCTTGCGATGAGAACTTTGAGGATTTACTCTCTTAGCAACTTTTAAATATACCATATATCAGAATTAACTACAGTTATCATGTTGTACATTATTACATCCCCAGTACTTATTTATCTTATAACTGGAAGTTTGTACTTTTTGACCCTCTTCATCCAATTCTCTCAATCCCTATGCCCTGCTTCTGATAACTACATATCTGATCCCTTTTTCTATGAGTTTTTCTTATTCCACATGTGAGATCATACAGTACTTTCTTTTCCTATCTAACATTTCACTTAGCATAATGCCCTCAAGGTCCATCATGTTGCAATGGTAGGATTTCCTTTCTTTTTTATGGCTGCATAGTATACGTGTGTGTGTGTGTGTGTGTGTGTGTGTGTATACAGCACATTTTCTTCCATTTATCTGTTGATGGACACTTAAGTTGTTTCCAATCTTAGCTATTATAAATAATGCTGCAATGAATATGGGGGTGCAGATATCTCTTTGACACAGTGATTTTGTTTCCTTCGTATATATACCCAGAAGTGGAATTGCTAAATTGTATGATAGTTCTATTTTTAATTTTTTGAGGGACCTCCACACTGTTTTCCTTTTTTCTCTTTGATTTTAACATTTCACCCCTCATTTGAGGTCTACCTTAAGCTCTCCCTCTGTGGAGCCTATCCTAACATTTTGATCCACTGGGTTGGCTCTTTTCCCTGAACCTCTCTATAATATGTCTGTGTAACTCCAAATAAAAAGCTTTACAATCAGCATGGTCATATAATTTATCACCAAAACTGGGGCACTTGAGAGTGGGATGAAACAGCTTTAATAAATTTTCTACAACATCAGGTGTAAACTAAGACTATTTGGGACACAGCAGGATAGGTGGCCCCTGGTTATAATAATGCTTATTACTCTCCCAATGAAATTTTAATGTCTTCAAAGTGAGAGCTACATGTCTTAAATTCTTGTATTAGCTGTGTTTTACCCATAATAGGAGTTTGGTAAATATCGATGGATGGTTTCACTGATTTGTGGAAATATTCAGAGTCACCAGATTACATATTATTTCTTTCATCATTAACATTAACATGCAAGAAATCAAATTTGAAAAGCACAAAACTTTGAACCATGGCACATAAAAATCCTCAAACAGCCATCCTAATGTCAAATTTTGCTCTAAAGTTAGCAAAAAGCTAAGATATATGAAAAGCTGATGAGTGGAAGTTTGAATAATTTTTTTTATCTTATGTTTTATGTGGGGTTCTCTTGACTTGTTTGCATTTTCAGGGGAGTATAGGGAAACTATTCTGTGGTCAACAATGAACCTTCACCTCAAGCCAACAGACACAGGCACCTGATGCAGTGATTCGGGGACTTGTTCACCTCTGGGTCTTTGACCCTCGGATTAGTCAGTTGTGCCTGGTGTAGACCGTCCCAGCACTCTTTTCACTGTCAGTTCTCAGGAGATATTCCCAAACTTGAAACAAAGGAAATCTGGTCTATTCTTCATGATGTCCCTTTATTGTTATTTTATGCTGAATCAAATAAAGCAGCGTGGCCCCTTTCAGGAACTGCCATCTCTTACTGGGCACCACTGCTTCCTTTAAGACCCTGCTTTCCTTAGTGGGTACTGTCGGTGCTTCCAGTGGGCACCACTGATTCTGGTATCTCTTATGAAGCACCAATATTTTCCACAGGGCACAGCTCCAAGATGTTCTGATGTGAAGTGCACACAAAACCTTCTGTCCCCTTTTTTGGGGGGGAGATTACATTCTATTAGTGCAAAAGTTTTTTCAGATGTACTTAAAGTTTTATTCTTTCCTTTAAGCAAGGCATTCATCTCCACCTCCTCTGAACTCTCTCATGAGTTCATTACAGATCTGGGCAGATACAAAACAGGGAGGAAAACATCATAATTAGAAAACAAAGGATCACCTAAGGATTTGCTACAAAATCAAGGATTTGCTTCATCCCATCACCTAAGGATTTGCTACAAAATCAAGCTCTTTCTTGAAAATAGATTAGTCCTGTCCCAGGTAGAATTATCAGATAAAATACAAATATTTTACTGGACATATGTATACTAAGAAAGAATTTATTGTTTATCTGACATTCAAATTTAACCATATGTCCTGTATCTATATTTGCTAATTCTAATAAACCTACTCCCAGGGGGCTCCTCAGTCCCTCATAGTTGTCTTTTGATGAGGTCAGTTAAGACTCAAGCCAAAAGGATGCCTAGTGGTTCAATCGGTTAAGTGTCTGCCTTCAGCTCAGGTCATGATCCCAGGGTTGATGAGTTAGTCTCCCGGCTCAGTGGGGAGCCTGCTTCTCCCTCTGCCCTGGTGCTCCCTCTCTCTCTCTCTCTCTCTCAAATAAATAAATTTAAAAAAAAAAGACTCAAACCAAAAGTCTAACTATATTTGTTTATACCAATGCAAATGTTTGTCCAGTTTCCTTCATGGTAGATCAACTGATGTAAAGGAAAGAGCCAAGAATATGAAGGATGACATAGAAGAATCACATTGGAAATAAACAAATGCCCTGTGATGGGAAGGAAATCACCTTTATCCTAATAAAGGAACTCACCACTTAATGTCTTAAGGGATCATTGCCTGTCATCACTCAAGGCAGCAAAATGTAATACTACCTCCAAACCTGCAAAAAAGCCCAAACCTGGAAACGTATGTTAGAGAGGTAAGAGGGAAGACGGGACAGTGTGATGTCCTGGAAATGGACAGATGAATGGAAGGCGAGATTGACAGTGTCAAATGCTGTCAATTGTCCAAGTAAGATGAATGCCACTGGATTTAGCAACGTGGAGGTCAATGATGATGTTAATAAGAGTAGTTTTGGTGGAGTGATTGAAATGAAAGCATAAATGGAGTATGTTCAAAAGAAATCAAGAGAAGAGTGATGAGGGGTAGAAATCACATACAACTAGTTTGAGGAGTGGGGATATAAAGTGACAGCCAGAAGGAGAAGTGGGATTTAGAGAATGGTTTCTTAAGCTGGTGGGGGCGAGGGGGGGAATAAAACATAGGATATTTGAATGATGATAGACTGATTCCTCTGAGATGGAGGACTTGATGGAAGAGAAGGAAAGAAAGAAAACTGTTGGAGTAATGGTTCTGGTGGGCAAGGCCATGTGGAAGGGTTGGCCTGAGAAGCACAGACACTCAGTACATCCATGGAAACAAGAGGAAATGCAAAGTATATGGTACAGGGGAAGATGAAGCAGTGGGACTTTGTGGAAATCTTCATCCGACGGTTTCTATTTTTTTTCAGTGAAATAACAAACAATGTCATCAGTTAAGACTGAGGGTAGGGAAGAAGACCCTGGAAGTCTGAGGAGAGAGGGAATGGTGTGAGCAGTCATCCAGACAATAGGCAAATGAATGGAACTTGGGGAATATGGTATGATTAGTAGGTGACAGGGTAGGGACCACTTGAAGTTCATAATTATGAATTTCAAGGAAGACCAGTGACCAAGGTTTTGTGGCTTTTCAGCAATCACGATCGGCTGCAGGGGTGGAGATGCAGAGTAGGCAGAGTGAGATTTACACGGCTTTGGGATTTGGCCAAGAGAAATCAATGACACAGAGTCCAGTGACTCATCTGTAAGATAACAATGGTAAGTCCTTATGTGAACTGTGAACTGCCAACAGACCCTTGATGGTAACACTTAGTAGAATCCTTGCACTGTGTGTGTTGCCTGAGGTAAAAGATTAGTGTAAATATACATGTATGGTGCTTCCAGTTGTGCTAAGAAGGTGATCTGGTCAAGATACAGCCACTCACAAGAAACCTTTCTACTCATATCCACTCATGAGCCCTTCATATCTTTTTGCATTTTGCCAACTTGATCAAGATGAAAAAAGGAGGCTGGCTTCAGCTGGGGAGATTTTTCTACACCATATTTCAATGCTTTGTGCTTTCCTATATTAGAAAATTGCTGTTTCCTTAATTTTGATTGTTGATGAGGATAGAAATAATATATGGTCGCTAGTGGCTCTGAATATTTCTGTACATTGATGAACCCATAAACGACCTTTGCCAAACTCTATCTAAGCCCTGTCTGATTTGTAAGAGTGTGAGACACATAGTTCCTGACTCTGTAATGGGTAGGTAGTAAGCACTAAAAACCTTTTCATCTAGATGGTGAGTAAGAGAAAACATTTTCTAGGAATTCAGAGAAAAGGCTAGAGTCTGGGGGGTTAGGCAGGGTTCAGAGATGTAGGTCTTGAGGTGTAGAAACAGCCAAATTGAAAAAGAAAGGGAAGCCATCCTGGGGAAGATATTGGTGTGAGGACGATTTGTTAAGGAAAGCTGAAGGTAGCATTCTTGAAAATGGTTGAGCCAAATCCTAAAGTCTTAAGAAATTTTCTTTTACCCTTGAGACAATGGAAAACCATTTCAGGTTTTAGCAAAGTGTTGCAAAACACCAGCTCTCTATTGCTACACTCCTCATGGTGCTAGGGCGTTCTTACAGAATGTTGTTAGGGCAGGCTGTATTTTGAAGAGTGGTTGGAAATTTTAAAAAAAGGCTTTATAATATAAATTGAAAGATGGCGCCACAATTTACAGTCTCAATCCATATTTTTAAAGCATTTTATCGTCAGCATTAAAAACAATTCCGCAACAGATATTCTTGTGTATAAACCTTTGTGCACTCTCCTAATTATGCTGACTGAATTATTAGGTCAAAGTGTATGAATATTTTTTTAAGATTTCTGATCTATATTGACAAATTACCATCCAGAAAATCTGTACCAATTACCTGCCCAACAATTGTGTGTGAAATATTTTATTTTTTTCCAGAAATACAGCTCAATATTCTTACATATTTTGCCTATTTATGGGGAAAAAAAAGAATATTTCTTTACTTCAGTGTTTATTTCTTTGCTTGAGAATGAGGCAGACCTTTTCACATATGTATATGGATAATTTGAATTTTTTGTTGTAAATTGCTTTTTCTGTAGCTTATTTTTCTATTAGGACTATTCATTGTTTTCCAACTATATTTATGTACATACATATTTACAAATATGTATATATTTTACAAGTATATATAGGTCATAAATGCTGGAATTTTTTTTTCTATTTGTTTCTTGCCTTTTAATTTTGTCTGTGGAAATTCTTGCTATAAATTAACTTTTTAAAAATCAATATTTTAAAAACTTCTCATTTTATAGGGTGCCTGGGTGGCTCAGTTGGTTAAGCGACCAACTTATGATTTCAGGGTTGTGAGATGGAGTCCCCCCCGGGGGGCTCCACACTCAGCATGCAGCCCACTTAAGATTCTCTCTCTCCCTTTCTCCCTCTCTCCCTCTCTTTCTGTCTCTCTCTGTTCCCACCCCAATATTTGAGGGCGCATGTGTGTACACTCTCTCTAAAACACAAAACAAAACAAAAAAATTTCTCATTTATGGCAACTGTCATGATGTTAAAAAATGTCCCATCAAAGATTGTATGACTAATAATATTTTTTCAGGTATATTGTGGTTTCCATTTTTTTTTAAAATTAAACCAATCCATCTGGAATTTATCTTAGTGTAGGATGTGAGGTAGGAATCTAATTTTACCCTTCCACTTCCCACCCAATGATTAGTTAGTTATCTTAACAATACCTAGGGCTGTCCTTTTATTGATGATTTGAAATGTCTTCTTTATCATATTTTAATTCCTTATGTATAAATGGATTTTATTCTGGATTTTCTATTCTGCTTTATTATTTTGGCCTATTTTGCCAATAGTATCAAGCTGTTTTAATCAGTGTAACTGATTTATAATGTAATTTTATATCTGGCAGGCGAGACTTTCCTTTCCAAATCTATTCTTTTGTAGGGTGGGGTGAGATGTTATTCACTATTTATATATGTTTATTTTTCCCAGGTAAATTTTACAACCATTCTGACAATTTGTAAACAATTCCTTTGGTATATTGGTTGACAGTATATTAAATGTATAGATTCATTTGGTGAGAATTGGAACATTTAGAATATTAAATATTCTAATCCAGTATTGTGGCACATCTCCTAACTTACCCGATTTTTTTTCTTAAGGCCCTATTTATGTTTTTTAATTTCTTCACAAGTCCTACAAATTTATTGAATTTATTTCTATATATCTTCTATTTTTTTAATTGTTAAAGCTTATGGAATTATTTCCATTACATTTTTAAGCTAGTAGATTCTGGTAAATAGAAAAACTATTTACTTTGGACATTTCCCTTTTCTTGAGAATTTGTCTTCCATTAGCTTTGTCATACTTCTCTTTGCTGGAATACCTCAGATCTCACTCACCTAGAGAAGCAGCTCAGAGAGATATAAAAAGCTTCATGTTGAAACCATGCTTTGACTCTTAATTCTGTACCTTAGTAACCATGTGACTTTGAACCAGCTAATTAACTGGATCTGAGCACCAGTTTCTTCATCTGTAAAATGAGGATTATAAAACGAACCTCATAGGTTTTTTTGTGAGGATTAAATGAAATGATATGTGCTAAACATTTACTAAGTTCCAGTCCATAGTAAGATGCACTTAGAACATGCTCAATAAATGTTTGTCAAGTAAATATTGTCAACGGAGGGCCATGATCCCCCAAAAGTCAACTGTGCGTGGTTTTCCCTGGTATTTTTTCAGAGAAGGTAATCAAATAATAGATGAAGGGTTATCAAGCAAGTTTTGATCTAAAATCTCGTGCATGGAGATGCCTGCACACATCATATGATTGGAGGGGACCCAGGAACCCCTGTTCATGCATACTTCCTAACCCTTTGTCCAAAGCATTTGAAATGTAGTAGAGAGAGACTGCTGTTGCATCAGTGTTCTTTTCTTGGGATTCCTTTGAAAATATAATTACATCAGGACACTAGTACTTTCATGTAAATTATTTTATTAACTCGTGTGTGTGTGTGTGTGTGTGTGTGTGTGTGTGTGTGTGTGTGTGTGT